>NC_135334.1:78883987-79189317 GCF_023851605.1 Tamandua tetradactyla | reverse complement strand
CATATGATAGACCCCAATCAGATGTTCCTAGTCAAGACAGGCTGAGGTCTCAAGAAAAGTGTGTAGTCAGTATCAAGTTTCCCGAAAGATGAGATCCAGCAGGCTGCCTATGTTTCCTTTGAAGCTTCTTGACTCTATGCTTTTTATATTCTGCCCAGCAGGTTCTGCATGTCAGTTCACAGCTCCCTACCTGTGCAACATGGTTTGGTACCTTTAATTCTCAGCAGACCCTGTCCCTATCAGGACATTACTGAAACGGAGGCTGAGGTAGAAGGCAGACTTAAGCTGTTTTTGTTTTCTAGCCCCTGGGGACTGAATTACTGAATGAGGGCCATCACTAGTACTGGGCCCTCCTTCCCTTTTTGGAGTTGAAGATAGGCCCTTAAGGGAATTATCTCCTTCACCTGACTAATTATTTAGACTGTAAGATATCCCTTAACTCTGTGCCTGCTGGGTCAGAATGGAGAATTGAAAATGTTTGAAGCTTTTTCTTTTATGGGCTGCTAAAAAGTAAAAAAGAAAAAAAATCCTTTTCCCAACTGGCCCTCTTCTCCCCAGGTTCACCAAACAAGAGCCAGAATTGGTGCCTGGCTCTATGTGCTCCTTTCCTTGGGGCACAGCACTTTTTTACTATTCTGAACTCACCACCATCCAAAAGCCTCTGTTTTGTTTTGTTCTTTCTCATCAGCCGCACCTTTTTTCTGTCAAGAGAGACCACAGAGTTCCTTTCATGCTTGTTCTGAATTTATCTGTGCTTGGAGTTTGTATTCAGCAGTCCAAATTTGTTAATTAAATCTGTAATTGGAGCTTGTTTGAACTCTCCATGCCTTGCTCCTAGTACAGACTGCTTCTTCTTCCAATGGGGAATTCAATCCAAAGCAGTGTGTATGATAGTGGGGGAGGGACACCGGTCTCCAGTTTGGGGGACTTTACTTACAGTTCTACACTGTGATCTTGGCCTTTCTTCCCACTCCAGACTGCTCTACCATGTGTCTCTGGTCATAGAAGTTCCCCAAGCAGTTGTTACAGACAGTTACTGATTATTCTCTAGCTTCCCTAGAGAACTAGCCAAATTCCACACCTCTCTTTGCCCTTATCTTGCCCCACCTCCAATATCTTCTTGAATAATCCATTACAGCATACCACTTAGTCCTAGTCCCTCAGTTAAGCATGGAGATGGAGATCCATATGAGAAGAATGGAAATAAGTATAATTTTAGCCTCAGTTTTTGGCAACTATTGGAAATTTTCTGTTTCATCTCCTCTTTGAAGACACAATAACAGTTTTGTAACAAACCTTGCTGTGATCGGTAAAAGAATCTTCAAATTAGATGCCAAGAATATTTAAGAATTATGTTTTCCCTTTAGAGTAGATTCAATCAAACAAAATAAAATGAGATTATACTAACATCCCCTACATGAAGTATGAGAATTAGTGTCTTATGTGAGATAAAGGTAGCTGTTTCTTCAACACTGAGTTACAGAGATAAATATAGTGTCTCCGCAACTGCTTATAAAAAGGGTAAAATAGAAGAACACAACTTTTTTATTCTGAATTAGTAAACAAATGAAAAAAAGAAACAAAATTTGTCAATGCTTCTAAAACGGTCTGATACTAAACTTAAACAAAGTACTTTTAAAAACTGAAACTGTAAGTTAACCATAACTTATCTCATGTCCACAAGAAATTGGACACAATTCTAATGTTCTGGTAACCAACAAATCAAGAAACAACAAATCTTAAATCTGAAACTTGGGAGATGAATACATGAAGCAAAAGGAATATATTTGAATGTTACGGTATGAGGATAGGAGTTGCTTAGAACACATCACCACTTGAACTTTTTCTTAGAAATATATTTTAAACTTATACTGAAGACAAACAATGTGGGCATAATATCCACAGCTAAAAGCAAATGCAGTGATGAGTTACAGCAGAAAGAGTGAATGCATTTTGTAATGTAGAGGACCAGGAAGGCAGCTATAAGCAATTATCAGTTAATATTTGAGCATTCCTCCTATTATGTCAACTTTAGCATTTAGACTAAGTTGAAAGTAAATATCAGTTAAAGCAGTTTCAGTCGTGTAAGTTAATAGTTGATAACAGTCAACTAGAAGACCCATACAGGTAGTTAGTATTCCTTAATTTTCTAGGATTTACCTCATTTATCTGAACCAACCAATTTCCCCACCTTCCTTTCCAAAAGATTGTAGATATGGACTGATTTTAATCATTTTATAGTCTAGTCTGATGTCATACTTTACATGTAGTCTTTGATTTTAGGAACCAAAACATGGTAAACTATTAAAATCAACAACAACATTGAAAAGAAGGGAGTAAGAGGGTCTTGGGCATTAGTCCAGGTAGAAATCATTTCAATCTTCTTGTATGCATAATCCATTCATAAACTTGGCCAAATCATTAACTTCCAAAAACTCCCTTAAAAACTTTGAGTCTCAATTTCAAATTAAGAACTTGAATAACTTTCAAATGATCAATTATAATTTATAAAAGATAGCTCTTTACCATTTCACATGATTTGTTCTACCCAGATTTTACTTTGAACACAAAGCTTTATGATTTCATTATGATATTTACTTCCATGTCTAATATTTCAGCTGGGCTCTCTGACAATCCAAACACTTTAGGAATCTATGCATTATCTGCAAGATATACCTGGATGGCAACTCTAGCCTGGTCATATGGCAAGTTCCAATGTTCCAGCCTCAAACATAAGACATGATCAAATGGGGAAATAGCACATGATTGTCATATACTAAGGTAGCAGGTGAATCATTGTTCACCTAGATAATGGTTGTCCACTAAAATTGCGCCCACAAATGTAATGACTGAATTACCTCCAGCAAAATGAACCTGCCTCTAAGCTGAGAAATGGGGATAGGAACGGTGCGTGCAATTCTAGCTGATGAATTCATTCGATTTTTATTTTTATTTTTCTGAATTCATTAGATTTTGTTAATGTAAATAATGTGGAAACTTTGAGTAGAATTTCTAGAACCATTTATCCTGTAATGTTGTAAAATCAAAGCACTATTTTATCAAATGGGTTCTTTACACAATATGAATATCAGTATAACACATCTATATATTTATAGAGAATTGTCTTTGCATGAAGCCCAAAAGGGAACAGTATAAAAATGAATTTCTGTAGCCCCTGTAGTTTTGCTGATCAATGATTTGTTAGCAAAGCAACTGCAGGTTTGTCACTCAGGGTCTGAGACAGTAGTAGAGTCATAGGTGTCATGAATTCACCTATCAACAACATCATACCTGAACATGAGATAATTCTGGAGGAAGTGGAGTCTTAGGAACGTTGCTTCTCAAAATACTGCTTGAAAGTCTTAGGATCTGGCATTTGTGTCTTACAGAAGTGCAAGTGTAGAGGCAGCTTTGGTAGCAGTGTTTTGGTCATGCCCTTGTTTCTCTTTGCCCAGCTTGCTATTTGTCATTTTCCTGCTGAGATTGAATCATCAGCTGCCCACAATCTATAGCCGGAAGAACAGTGCTGTCTCACACCCCACAGCATGAGATATCCTGGGAGGTCATCAGAAGCTGGCCCAGTACCACCTCTGCCTTCTTCAGCCTTCAGAGGGGGAAAGAGGAGAGGAAGGAGCAGCACAGTGGATGCCACCCCACCTGCCACCGCCTCAGCCTTAGGGGCACTGCTGCACCTCCTGCCTGCACAAGCTGCCACACTCTCCCAGTTGTCCCAGGGCCTTCCTGCTCTCCAGGGCACCTGCCTGCTCCTATTTCAATTTTGGTCATGTGGGTTACTCAGAATTTGCCCGTTTTGTTTAGTTGTCAAATTTAATGGAAGGAAGTTTTTCACAATATTCTAGTTGTCCTTTTAAAGGCTGCATTATTTCTGTGATTTCTTGCTTTACCTTCCTAATACTGGAAATTTATGGCTTTCTCCCTCTTTTGTTGTATTAATCACCTTACTTAAACTTATATTCATTTTATTTTTCTATCAAAGTATCAGTTTTAGGTTTCATTGACCCCCCCCCCCTTTTAGCATTATTTTGATATTTCGCCTTTCTCTATTAATTTCATTCCATTTACTTTAGGATGAATATGTTCTTTATTCTAGTTCTTAAGGGGGAAAGGGCAGAGCATTAATTTATACCTTTATTCTTTTATATGAGCATTTAGTGTTATATACTTGCCTCAAGCACTGATTAGCTGCTTCTCATAAATTTTTGTATGTTTTGTTTTTTATTATCATTCATTAAAGATATTGTAACTTTTTTTAGATTTATATATTACTTAGGTTGGGCTTATATACTATTCATGAGTGTGTTTTATTCCTAATTACTCTGTAATTATTAGATATCATTTCTCAGTGATTTTTAACATTTCTTTTGTGGTCAGATTTTATGCTTTATATAACTACTCTTTTTAATATTAGCTTAGGTTCATGTCCTATTATATCAAAGATGAATATTCCATATTTATTGGAAAAGGTTGTATATCTACTTCCTTTATTTGTAGTATTGTATAAATGCCAAATAAAAGAAAATTGGTTGATGGGGGAGTGATGATTTTGTATCTTTGTCCTATGAATTACTGAGAGGGGTGTTGAAATCAGCTAAATTTGTGGGTTTGTGTTCTCCCCTTTTCACTTGTTAGCTTTACCTTCATATAAATTATAACTATTACTATGTGCATGTGAATTTTGAATTGTAATGTCTTGGTGATGAGTTGACTCCTTTTTTATCTTTTTTTTTGTTCTGAAATCTACCTCTTCTGATAGAAATACCTTCTGCTTGACTGGAATGCCTTTTTCCGCCCATTATCTCTTCACTTTTGTCTTTATATTTGGCTTGAATCTCCTGTTGACAGTTCGTAGTTGGTTTTTGCCTTTCTTTTAAGTCTGTTTTTGCAGTTTCTGCCTTTAAATTGTAGTGTTTAGTCCACGATTTTTTTTTATTGTTGTTGTTGTTGCATGCTGTATGGTGGGGTCACATTTCATTCTTTTTCCATGTAAGTATCCTGCTATGGCAGCACCATTTATTGAATTTTTGTTTGTTTGCTTGTTTGCTTGTGTTTTTTTTTTTTTTCTGGCAGGTGGGAAGTGAATGGGCCAGGTATCGACCTGCCAGGCCAGTGAGAATTCTACCTCTGAACTAACTTCGCACCCCTGTCCATGAATTTCTAATATGACAGCTAGCATGTATGGATTTAGTTGTTACTTTAAAATTTTGTCTCCTTTTTGTCCACTATTTTTTTACTTTTTTTTTATTTCCTGAAATTTTATGGACTTTTTAGAAATATTTTAATTTGTCCATTGGCTGTTTTTTTCTTTGTATGCTGTATGGCAGAGTCACTCTCCATTATTTTTCCAAGTAAGTATCCCATTATTGCAGCACCATTTGTTGAATTCTTGTCTGTTTGTTGCTTGTTTGCTCTTTTGGGAAGTGCATCCACAGGGAATTGATCCCGGGTCTCCTGAATGACAGGCGAGAATTCTAACACTGAGCTACCCTTGTACCCTACCCCATTAATGGCTTTTAAGATAATATCTTTGCATTATTTTTTAGTGGTTTCTCTAGGGATTGCAGTATACATCCTTGAGTTTTCACAGCCTGCTTATATTAGGTTAATATTACACCACTTCAAATAAAATGTATGAAATATGTGATATAATTGTTATGTGTATAACATCTTCAAAATTCACAAACCCTACTGGACACTGTTTGAATTTTTGTCTTAAATGGTCCTAAATATTGTCAAGAATTTAGGAGAAAGGAATCATCCTTTTTATTTATCTAATACTTACCACATCCAGTGGTCTTAATTCTTTACTATATATCCATGTTTCCATCTGCTATCATTTTGCTTTAGCTTGAAGGATACTTTTTGTATTCTTGTTCTGTAGAGTGTCTCAGGAAAAATTTACTTTTGTTTTACCTGAGAATGTGTTTATTGAAGGATACATGCATTATTGAAGGATATTTTTATTATATAGAGAATTCAGGATTGACAATTTTGATTTTTGTTTTGGTAAATTAAATGTATTATTCCATTGTTTCTATCCTCCCTATTTTCTAAGGAAGAGTAAGAACCAACTTGAAAAGTTTTCTGTTCTTTTATAACATGTATTTTTTTTTGGGTGCTCTTCAAATATTTTCTGTCATCTTTGGCTTTCAGAAGTTTGAGTATGATGTGAATAGGACTTTTTTCCTTGTTTATACTGTTTGGTATTTACACTGTTTATAGTTTGCAGTGATCCTTGAATCTATACTTTTATGATTTTTTTCTAGATTTGGGGAAATTTCAGTTTTTATATCTTCTAATCTTTTCGCCCTAATCTCTGTCATCTGCCCCTTGGGATGTCAGTTTCATGTAGGTAAGACTTGCCACAGGTCTCTTGAGCTTCTATTATTTTCTTTGACTTTGTGTTCTCTGTTTCCTTTAGGTTAACTTTTTTTCATCCTATCATCAAATTAATTGACTTATTCTTCTGACATATCCATTCTGCTGCTCTGCACATTCAGTAACTTTGAAATTTCAAATATTGCAAGTTTTTGGTTTATACTTGTTTCTTTTCAATATCATTTATTTGTCTCTTGAGACTTCTCATCTTTTCATTCATTGCAAGCATATTTTCATTACTTCAATGTGCATTAGCAACTCCAAAGTTTTAATTGCATCATTTGATGTACATAGGTAATCTTGGGTCTCAGTTGATTGCCTTTTTTCTTGGGATTGGAGCATTGTTTTCTAGTTCTTTGTATACTGACTAATTTATGATTGAGATCTGTATATTGTGAGCTTGACATTGTGGAGGTTGCAGATTCTGTTATGGCCTTCCAAAGAGAACTGAAGATTTCGTTTTAGCAGGGATTTCACCTAGGTGGACTCATATTGGTAAATCTTCCTCTTTGACAAGCACTTGCATATTAACTCAGCTCTGAATTTTTATTAGAGTCACATTGTATCTACTCTGAGGATGTTTGGGGGTAGTAATTAACTATAGACTTGGTACTGTTTACATTCAGAATTTGAGTTTTCCATTTTCTGTTCCTCTGTTTACCTAGATTCTTGTTTGTCTTTGTAGCTACTATTGTTGCCAAAAAACCCTGTTATCTAGTTCTTTTAGGACAGGTAAAAATGTGGTTGGTTTTCTATCAGAGTTTTTAAGCGTTCTAATGCTTTACACTGACTTTATCATCCCTTCAAGTTAAACTGAATAAAAATGATAAACTCTATACCATTTTCTTCTTCCAAGTTTCAACTCACCTCTACCGTGCTTATGTTTTTCTTCACTCTCTAGTGCTTTCAGTTTTTTTTCTCCCAAGGTTTAATAGACATTATATACAAAGGTTAAGTAGGCTCATATTTAATCATACCAGAAAGGGGAATCTGTCTGATAATAACAATCACTCCAGCTTTCTTACGACTTTGTGTGTTCTGCATTTATTTTGAAATTTAATGTGAATTTCTTGTGGACAACATATAGGTGAGAATTGCTCTTTTTTTTCACTTAATCCCATTTTCTCTTACTGCCTTTATTTGGATTATTTAGACCAGGGTATCTCAACCATGTGCTAATGATATTTTGGGCTATACAATAATTTTGTGTTTGTGGGGGGGCTGTTCTATGTATTGTGGCATGTTTAATAGCATACTTGTTCTCTTCTCAGTAGAGTCTAGTAATCTCAGTTCTAACAAACAGAAATGCCCTTAGAAATTTCCCCTGGGGACCGGGACAAAATGCTTCCCCTTCATTGAGAACCACTACTTTAAACCATATGCATTTAACCTATCAATATGAGTAATGAATGCCTACTGTGGCTGATTTCACTCTATAACAACAGAATTCAGAGCTGCAACAGTGACCATATGGTCTTAAAATCTCAAATGTTTGTATCTGGGATTTTTAAGAAATATTTTCCTGACACATATTACAGTATTTGAAAATATGCATTTTTTTCAGTAATCATAATCAACTTTCAAATAATATTTTACCACTTCACATATAAGATTTTTCCCTCTCCAAAATTTTATACAATTTTTGCCATGCATCTTACATCTCCATATGTTATAAACCTAAGTACATTGTTACTTTTTTCCCTCTCTACCCCCTCTCCTTCCATGCCTTCAATTACCAATAACATCCGTACTAAAGCAGTTAATATATTCTCCCAGGCCACCAAGTTTCTGTATATTTTCCAGCATTATTTCTCGCTGTACTTAATAAAGTTTCTTTCCTTTGACTTTAAGTTCACTGACCTTACCTTTCCTCTCCTGCAATATCAATTCTGCTGTGAAGACTGTCCAGTGAATTTTATTTTTCTTTTAGATATTGTATATTTTCACTCTAGAAATTTGGTTGGTTTCTTTTTCATAGCTTACTTTTCTCCCCTTATGTTTTTTTTTAACTCCTAGAACATATTTATGAAACTTGCTTTAATATTTTTAGCATATAAATTCATTATCTCTGTAATCTGTCTGTTTCTATTGAGGTGGTCGTTTATATTCTCCAGATTTTTAGTGTGACTATTGATTTTTAAGTGGCTGCTGGGAATTTTCCATTGTTGGCTATTTAGATTTAGTGGTTTTCTTTTAAAGAGTATGGAAGTTTCTTTTGCTGAACATAAAGTGAAAGTACAGAAGCCTTTATTCTGTTGTTAGTTATATACTGTTTTAATAAAAATGGCGCACATTGGGACACGGATACTGATGATTGCAGGGGGCCATTTATTGAGAAGCTCTCACCATGGATGGAGTCTGAAGAATAGACTTCAGCCCATCTCTGGGAGGGTCACACAGCATTATATACCTAGTGTTATGTGGGGCAAGGAGGGGTTAATATAGCTGATGGGCTATTTTATGACCGGTGTGAAAATAGGGTAAGGAGACGTGACATTTTTGGATACGTAGTGGGACTTGGTTACCAGTGAGAGGCTTAAGAGCCAATAAGGAATCGTTAGGTTTCAACAGGGAAATTTATAGCACTGAACATATTTTTTATGCAATGCATAAACAATAGTTTGTTTTTTATTTAAAGTGAAGAAAAGACTTAGAAGTTTTATTATGAATAACTAAGGGTATGCTGATGATAACACAGACACAGACACAGACACAAGAAGTTTTTTTTTGCCACACTATAAACTTTTGCTTTTTATACTACTTCTTTCATATTGAAGATGGAATACTAATTTAAGAAAACTATCATTTTAACAGAAAACGAAGCATTGGTTTTGTATTTTTAGTGTATTATAGATACATCAAACTTTTCTTAATCTTGACCACAATTTCTTTCTCCACAAACTTTCTAAACCTTCCATATTCATTCAGGTTTTGTTTTACATTTTCCTGAATCTGTAACAGCCATTCAAAACTACTCTCTTTTCCTTTTAATAAAAAAACACATTCTTTATATCCTTCATATTTAAGTTACCAAAATAATTTCAGAAACTGTCTCCAAGCAAGCCATTCACAACATACAATTACCATCAAAATAAAACTTGTCAGAATATACTTAGTGTATTTTAACACAGTTACAATTTTACTGTATGCCACTTCTTTATGCTTTTTATTGTTTATTTTTTCTTTTAAAGGTAGTCTTTTAGCAGTTCTCTGCTGCTTTAGGGAAATTGCAGGGGCAGTTTTTTTTTAAGCAGGTTTGGTTCCATTAATGATAAAACGAAGGTTTTTGAATATTGCCTTTCAGAGGGTTTTTTCAAATTTAGAACTATTAATTTATATATGTATATGACATGTAATTATTTATACGTTGTTTAAATGGAATTTTAAGATTTTTTTAAAATTTGCTATTACCATCTGGAATAAGAGAATATACATTGAACAGGTAGACAGATATAAATAGAAGCAAGTATATAAGAAACAGAAACAGAAATATTTTTGAGAGGGAATCAGTTAGGAAATTTTGACTAATATAGATGCAGAAACAAACCAAATAACAAATGGAAACAGACATTTAACACTTATTACATTTAAGTAACATACCAATTAATAACTAGACAGAACACACAAACTAATAAACAGGCTTTAAACGCTTAGATTTCTCTAGGAGAGTTTATAGGACACAGTAAGCTACTGAAATTCTGTAATAAATTAGGTGGGGTTAGTAGAATATGTACTTAGATGCTGTTCAACTTGAGAAAGGTTAGAAAGGGAAAAGGGAACATGACAGAGGTTTGGGCTCAGCTAGGAGGGGGCTGTGTAGGGAGGAGGAGGAGGGGCAAGTGTCAGTGGAGGGCTAAGATTCTGCAGGGGAATCTGGAGATGGGGAGGGAGGGAGGGTTATCTTCTGACTGCATTTTAGCCCAGCTGCAGCTGGGCTAGGAGAGGCTGTATAGGGAGGAGAGGGAGAGTTTAGGAGAAGGTCTTTAGTAGGATCAAAGGAAGAGTGGGGGCAGGAGGCAAGAAGAAAGATTTAATGAGTGAAAAAAGTTTGACAAAGAGAGGGAGCAGGACCCCTAGACAAGACAAAGGAGGTTTAAAGGCCACTGAAAGAGCATAAAGATAAGGGGGTGGCACACAAAAGGCAGGGTAAAAGTTGGTAGAAGGCGTTGTAGAGAATTTTTCTGCACAGGAGTTTTTGATTTCATGGGAGAAGGGAAGGGGATAGTAGGCATTCATGGAGGAGCATGATTTGGTAGGTGGTACAGGATTGGCAGAAGGAAGGATGGTTACAGAGGGAAAAGAAAGCCTGAAATGTAAGGAATCTTGCCACTGCACTGAATAAAGTTCTCTAAATCCTAGAGGATTTGGAAATTAAAAGTGCCATTTTCTGGCTATTGACTTTTATTATCCAATTTGTCTTGCAGCCACACAGAGGTCAAATACAAAATGGGCTTCAGGGGCCTGATATCTCCTTCTGGATACAAAGTTTTAAAGTTATGGAGGATACAACTTAAAGATGTGGTTTTTGGAGGGGCTGAAATTGAGTTCCCCATTTTAGGTGACGTCGGTGAGACTAAAGATTCTTAAGGTAGTGGAGATTCTGAGTGAGACAGGTGACCCTGAACCAGTCAGAAATCACCCAAGAAAAGGGGGGACCATGCTTGGAAACAGATGTCACCAGAGCCAAGAGGGCTTTCCCACGGGTTGCTGGCATTCTCCCCTCCATGGCTCTCGGCAGCAGCGAGGATCGCTAATCTAGCAACTAGGGTTTTCAGTGGGTTGTCCTGAAGAATGGAAAAAGGGGAGAGGGAGAGACAGAGAGAAAAGAGAGAAGAAAGAATACAGAAGAGAGAGAGCTGGATCCTCCAGTGGAAGAAACCTTAACTCACCCCACTGTGATGTGTGTCCGGCGTTGGATGGGTGTTCAGTGGTGGCAGGGTGGAGCTCTCTCATCAATCAATCAGTCTCAACACAATCTCGGTCTTGGGATTTGGCACCAAACGTTAGGAGAAACGGTGCACATCGGGACATGGAGACTAATGATTGCAGGTGGAAGTTTAATGAGAAGCTCTTTCAGTAGAGGAGATCTGAAGAATAGATTTCAGCCCACCTCTGGGAGGGTCAGAGAGCATTATACACACTGTGTTTTGTGGGGCAAGGAAAATTAATACAGCTGGTAGGTTATTTTATGATTGGTGGGGAATTAGTTTAAGGAGATGAGGCAGTTTTGGATAGGTAATGGGGCCTGGCTACTGGCGAGAGGCTTAAGGACCCACAAGGAGCACTTAGGCTTCTTTGCAGCCTTTGGTAGGAATTGTTGGGTTGTATTCCAGCACAAAAGTTAAGGTTTGCTCAATCATTCACATAGGCCATGGATGGGGGTTGTTGTTATGGGGAAATAAGCCAAAGTCAGTTAGTCATTGCCAACTTTGTGAGAGGGAATCTCTAAAATACTGCTACTTATGAAGGGCCATTTTAGGGACTTTCATGAATATGCCATGAGTGCAATAGTGAGCTCTCTGTTGTAGCTGGTTCAAATGTATCCTGCTTTTTGTGAATTCTCGGAATTTTTCTGCTCCCAATTAATTATTCTTGCCTCAGTGGTTGGTCTTTGCTTCTATACATTTGCAGTTATTATGCAGCTTATTTTATTCAAAGATCGAGGGGACCCTTTTAGATATTTATGGAGCTCTTTCTTTGCATAGCTTCCTCTTCTATGTTTTGCTTCTTAAATTTTAGCTTGCACAGTGTCTCCACGATTTGCATTTGATTTGAGCTGGACAAGATCATTAATTATACTCTGCCTAACCTTCTCTCCTACCAAAGCAAGGTTAGGAAAGTTCCTCTAGGCAGAGACTAGAACTATTTAGGGTCTCATCACTGCATAATAGTAGGTTAGACAACAGGAATTTATTGCTTCATATTTTGGGAGCCTGTAAGCCCAAAATCAAGCTGTCAGCAGAGCCATGCTTTCTCCGAAATTTATAGCATTCTGTAGGTAGCTTGCGGGAAATCCCTGACTTGCTTTCTACCAGCTTATAAGTATTGCATTCATATACTACCCTGTCTACATTGCACATAACAAAATATCAATTTTAAGGATATTGTAGACAGGAAGTGAGAGATGGAGGGAGGGAAGGAGGCAGGGGAGGAGGAGGCAATGTTGAAGTCTGAGACAAAGACTTAATCACAGTGCAATGGCAACCTTCCATTATTTAGGAATGAAGTTCAGCTTCTTGACTCTACATCTGCTGTATTTTCTTTATGAATAGAAGAAAAAAGAAACCTTCAGAACAAGACAACCACAAAATACTCTAAATCGTTTTTTTCAGTAATATAAAATTCATTAAAAATACACAGTTGCATTTTAGATAACATAAACTTTCTTTTCATTTTATTCACTTCAAACCTGCCATTAGGAATCTCACCATTTTGGACAATAAAGGATTAGAAGTATGAGAAAAAGAGGCAAGATCAAAGACATTCCTGAGAAGTGAGCCACAAAAAATCCAAACAATAAAACCCTGAAGATTTATAAGAGAAGACACAATATCTAGATTACTCAGGTAAAGATTATGGCTCGAAGCTGTGCTCTCAGGCCACTTTTCCATTTATAGTAATTGATAAGAGTCATCCTCCTTTAGGACTGCAGAGGTCCAGTTGCAGTTGTCCTCATCACCACCCTTTATTCAGTGGTCTCTGGATTCCTTGCTTGATTTCCTGGGTTCGCACCCCATGCACAATGGGGTTGAGGGCTGCGGGGCTGACATGGTGGAGGACATTGAGCAAGACCGGCACATCAGGGGAGACCTTCTTCTTAGCCACGTGAGTCAGAACGAAGACCAGGAGGATGCTGCTGAAGAAGAGGATGAGGATGAATTGGGAGCTGCATGTGCTTAGGGCCTTGGTCACAGCACCCTATGCCTTGAGTCTCAACACAGCTCGCATATGAGGGTGTAGGAAAGGAAGATAAGTATGAGGTCCGACCTTAGCAGTGTCCAACCTCCAGCAAATTGGTAGAAGCGATTGATGGTGACGTTGCTGCAGGAGAGCCTGGAGACAGACATATTGGCACAGATGCAGTTTTCAATGACATTTCTTCCACAATAGTAGAGTCGTGCTGAGAGAATGGGGATAGGCAAGGTAAGAAGGACATTTCTTGCAAGAATGAACAAGACAGCCTTGGCTGCAAACTGATTGGTGATGATGGATGGGTACCTCAGTGGGTGACAGATGGCCACATAGTGGTCATAGGCCATGACCATAAATGTGCAGGATTCCATGGCCATGATGCAATTCATGATGAACATCTGGAGGAAGCAGGAAAAGAAGTTGATGGACCTGAAGTCAAACCAGAAGATGGCCAGGACCTTGGGTATGACAGTGAGGCAGAGCACGACGTCCAGACAGGAGAGGAGGCTGAGCAGGTAGTACATGGGCTCGTGCAGAGAGGCCTCCAGCCGGATGGTGACCAGGAGAGTGGTGTTGGCACCCATGGCCAGCAGGAAAAGGAGGCCGAGGGGCAGGGACAGCCAGAGCTGCCAGCTGGGGGACTTAACAAAACAGTTCAGGAGAAAGTCTGACACTTCAGTCACAATGGTACCATTTTGGTGTGCTGTCATAGTGTGTCATGTATTTCTGCAGCTTCCTGTTAATGATCTGTGACATCAGAATGAAAGTTACCTACTGACCCAAGATATGTAAAGATGTCACGATATTTTATTTATCCAGGGCAACTTATGGATCCTAGTATTTTGGGCAGATCCAAGTGAAATTATCTGTTTATCATTTGTTCAATTGTAGTGAAATGTATCTATCACTGTAAACAATATAGAGGACTGAAGTAATATGATTTCGGTTAATGATTGATGCGTTCTGTGTTTAGTTCTCTTAGAATTGTTATGTCTTTACAGAAGCTAAAGAGAAGAAGCGAAGTCCTTAGCTGGAGCATGAATAGCATTTCGATGTTTCTTTCTGCTGCTGCAAGTATGATGGCCTAGCTCTCTGAGTCATTAGGAATTACTTCACTCAGAGGGATATTCTAAGTGGGTTGTGGAATCAATTAAATAATTCTTAAAGCATAATTTTTAATGAAATAGCCGAGATTAGAAAAACAAGTTAGTACATCATAGAAAATAACAGTTTAATTACTTTGAAGGTTAAATATTGTTTCATGAAGATTTTTTCCAATTATGTATTTGTGTATATGTGTACACATATATTATGTGCTTAATAGGTTATAATATAAAACTGAATTTCTTCCTGTTCATCAGAAAAATTTGAAATACGTTCACTTCATTGATAACGTTCAACATTATTTCATGAAAATATTTCACTTTTATAGATACATAGGAACTAAAACATTGCTGATATGTTTTAGGAATAGACTTGAACATGGAAGCACTGCATTGGTTTATAATTATCCAGAGGACAGTTCAAAGATATGTACTGATTGGAAGAACAAGAACTAAGATTTTTGTGACTACTCCAACTTTGTAGTAGCAAGTTTCATCCCTTTTGTTGTGTTTCTACTGACCGTGTAGACTGCCATATGTGTAAATTAACCCTTATGGTATATCCAAATGACTGGCAGAGCCAGGCACAAGGAGGGATGCCAAGAAATGCCACTGGTCCCCATGCCACCCTCTTGTGGCCTTTCAGCTGAATCAATGTTTTTTTCTTATTGGAGATTTTAATTTATTATATACAGAAAAGAAAGTAAACCTATATTTGTTTAAAGAGGCATTTCTACTTGGTAGGTAAGGGCTCTAACAAATAAAATTGCTTTTTTCCCATTTTTAATGTTCATAATTGCGAGCCTTTTAATATTTGGAAGAAACAACCTGAACAGAAAAATATAAATTTCACATAGATATGAGAACACAATCGTTGCCATTGAAGAAGTTGAAAAGCATGTGCAATCATAAATCATACCTGAAATTCCACCAACTCCAGAAGCTTTTTTTCTCCAGGGATGTGAAAGTATTCCTGGATAGCATTAAGGGTTCCCTGCTTGGTATACTGAGAATTTTGAAATGATCATTGGAAGGTTAAGAAACTTAGAAGAACTGCTGTTGAAGGCATGAGACTCACAGGGATGCCTGGAAGAAGCAATATGTTTTCTGTTTCCTGAAGAGCACTGATATAATTATATCTTGCATTAAAATGGTATTTCTGAAGAGAACATAAAAGGATAATTTCACTTCTTTTACACAGTAACTGGCTCTTCCTTCATCCTTCTTTTATCTCTTTAAGGTTCCTATATGTTCTATAATCCATCATAGTTCAACAAGCATTATAGTATTACTCATTGCTAGAGATAAAGCATCTGGAAATAAATTTGTCCTTCGTTTCTCTGCTTTCAATCTTGGTTTGCAAACAGAGCTTTCCAGTGTCAACACATGATTCGAATATTAGACCTAATAGTTTCTGATTGCAACTAGAGACAAGATGAGGAAATAGGGAAAGTTAAAGACCAGAGACTGAAAAGAAGACCCAGCAGCCCAAGCTTTTTCACAGACTGTAGGACATGCCTTATAGCATATCATTATACAAGCACTGTTTTAGAAAGTGGATGGGGTCATTTAACAGCATAAGATCCAGACAAATATGTAAAACATCTCTTCTAACATAATTTTAGACCTTATCGAGTACATCTAGAGATAGGTGGCCCTTTGTTTTTCTAAGCATAATTACCTGGTTTGGTTGCATTACCTTTTGCAAATTCTTTAGATGGATCTGAAATCCAGAGAACTATTTCCTGCACTCCACTGAGTGATCACTGTTTTCCTTGTCTCCAATCTCTGAAGAAACAAAGAGTGAATTTAACTTCCCTCCCAAGATCAAGCATTTGTGGGTAAATTCTCATTTCTAAGACCCCTGTATTTTCATATTCATGGTTAGAAACTACAAGTTTTCTCAACTGAGTCCCAGATGACACACTTTCTAATTCTCCCTCCATACCCAATAATCTTGGCAAACTCTTGTTTCTCAGCCTCCCTTGCACACATACCTCTTGACATGAGACAAGAGGTAGTTTTCCTGCCCTCTGTTCAGTATGCTTTAGCATCACTGACTCTGGAATGGAAAAGAGTACAAATCTGGACAGAAGAGTTAGAGCCTTATCTTTTTCCTGCCGCCCTTCAGGTACCCTGTACAGGTTTGTTTTCCTTCCCAGACACAAAGACAAAGGATGTGAAGTATGGGGTTTACCTTCACTGATGTTGGAGCTCTGGTTAGCTCTCAAAGTGTCTGGGGCTGTTATATTCTTAAAGCCTCAGGGACCATGCCTTTTGGGAATTTCATATGCATTCCTCATTGACCCAAGTCCTCTTCAGCGCAGACGGGCCTTTAGATGGGAGAAATGAATGTCTTTCTCTCTGAAAGGAAGTTCCCCTGGTAACCATCCCTTGTAGGCCACTACGTTGGCTGTGCCTCCTAGAGGCAGTGATTCAGTGTCTTGAATAAGGGATCTGACATATAATTTGTTTATGCTCATACTCCTTCGGATATGCATATGCAATACTTCCAAAATCCATTAATTTCACTCAAAAGTACTCATGGGCTTCTCACACATGCTTATAGTATAAGCTCAAATTATGCCATTGAACAGATTGATGCTATGTTCTCATAACTCATTATAGCATTATAATGCAAAAATGCAAGAAAAGCTAAGCAAAATTTTTCCGAGAAAATAACATGTGTTTTTCAGTGAGAGAGCTCCTGTAGCAGTTTAAGCTATACAGAGAGATTTTAAACTGGGATTTATATATAACTGAATATGAGTTTAGGACTATGATTTGTTCCTTTATTTCTTATTTTAATTTTGAAACTCATGAATTGTTCATAGTCCTTCAGTTAGTAGTTTATAAACACATTTATAATTAATTTCTTCAAGGCCTTATTTTGCTTTGTTAATTTTTCTTTCTTCTGCATATCTCAAGACTACTGTAATTTGCTTTCCATTCTGAAAGCCCAAAACCTAGTGATTTAAAATGTCTCTCTAATGTTCAGCAAACTTATTTAGCTATTATGATTATGTATGGGAGAATTATTTCATATTTAATTTATCCAAATATCATGTGGCCAGATTTATGATGCTTTCTTTGTTTCAGTCAGTACTATATGTTTAGAAACTTGATTGGTACAAAATATTATCTTATTTTGGTTTGACTTTCTTGTGACAACTGGGAACATTTAACCATTTCTTGTTTTTATACTCTGACAGCCTAATCACATACTTTGCCTGTCTGGTTCTTTTAATTATATATTTTTGACATATATACAATCACCTTGCATATTATAAATATTACTCTCTTGTTGGTCTAAATATTGCTAGTTCTCCATCCCATCATCAATCTGTCAATTTTGGTGTATGGAATCTGTTATTTTGGAGATATTTTAATCCTTTGAAGTCAAAGTCACCACATTTTATTCTTTGATTTTCTTTTGGGGTAACGTTTAAGAAATATTCCACAAGGTCACAAAAGTGGTTTATTTTTAATATTTTTTCATAAAATATTTTTATCTTCCCTTTTATATTGATTGATTTACATCTTTGTATGGTTTGTTTTGTTATGGGTCACGACTGATGTTACATTAGTTTGCTCTCATGTAGTCATACCAGTATGCTGTTATTTTCTGTGGGAAAGCCAACTTCAAAGATTTTTCTCCTCCTTTGTCCCATTACCAAAGTACCTAACACTGGAACTTAAGTTTTACTCTATGGAAAGCATCCCTGATTTTTAGTATAAGAAAGTTTCTTTTGTGAATAAGGAAGTGGGGAGAAGCTAGATATTTTTTTTCGCGTCACTGTTTTACTCAGAAGTACTTAATTGCTTCCTGCCCCTTCTAGAACCATATTTCATCAAATATTTCTTTTTCCTCTTAAATCTCCAACCACGGACACTATGGAAATTCTCATCAGTCTAAACTTTAGACTTTAGAGCATCTTTATATTTTCCCATTTTTACATGCTAATTAATCCCTCTTATTCCTTTTCTTTAAAAAACAACAAAGAAATTTGCGTTTCAGAATGGATTTTTTTCTGAGTTCCAAGTTTATTATATTTTGAATTGTTGCTGGAAACCACCTGGCTATTTTGCAAACATCTATGTATAACACTTCAAATATAAATATGCTTTCTTAATTCGTAAAATTCACTTTTCCTTCGCATTCCCCTCCTTAATTTGTCAGTAAAGGGCTTCATTCCTTCTGTCACAGAAGCTCAAAATCAGAAAGTTATCTCTAATACTGTGATGTGAGATTCAAGACCTTGTTTTATTCATTCATCTCTCTCCAGCGTATGACACATCACCTTGTACAATAGCATGCAGCCCATCCTTGTGCAAATGTTGAATAATGAATCCTCAAATGCCTTTCTTTACTCATTAATCCTCTACATGTAATTTTTAAGGTAGCTCTTACTCTTTCCTTTGATTTTTTTAAGCAAACAAAACAATAATGTTTTATTAAGATGGATTACTGACAACAATGCTGTTAACAGAAAAACTGAAACTTTAAAAAAAGTCTACAGCTGTTTGTGGCAGGTTCTGTGAGGCATTGAATAAAATACAATCATGTTAATATTTTCCCCAGTCATTTCTCCCAGTCACTGAATGAGAGAGTGCACTCTTTTTTTAAAAGATATTTTTATTGACAAAACTTCACACACATATGGTCCATATATGGTGTACAATCAATGCTCACAATATCATCGCATAGCTATGTATTCATCACCACGATCATTTTTAGAACACTTGCATCACTCCAGAAGAAGAAATAAAAAGAAAAACTCATACATCCCATACCCCTTAACCTTCCCTCTCATTGACCTCTAGTATTTACATCTGCCCAATTTATTTTACCTCTTATCCTCCCTATTATGTATTTATTTTTCATCCATATTTTTTGCTCATCTGTCCTTCCCTGGATTAAAGGGGCATCAGACACAGGCCTTACACTCACACAGTCACACTGTATAAATTATATCTTTATACGATTGTCTTCAAGATTCAAGGCTACTGGAACAGCTCGACAGTTTCAGGTACTTCCATCTAGCCACTCCAAAACACCAAAACTAAAAATGGATATTTATATGATGCATAAGAATAAGCTCTAGGGTAACCTCTCAACAGATGTTTGGCATCTCTCAGCCATTAAACTTTATTTTGTCGCATTTTTCTCTCCCCCCTTTTAGTCAAGAAGGATTTCATAATCCCATGATGCTGGATCCCTGCTCATCCAGGGATTCCTGTTCCATATTGCCAGGGAGATTTATGTTGAATGAAATATCTGGGAAATAAAAGACAAATATTATAATGCCACACTCATATGGATTATGATATAAGAACTCAGTGAACTGAAGTCAGAGTATAGGTTATCAGGTTGGGGCATATTGGAAGCTCTTACAGCAGGCACATATATTCACAGTTGTAACTGTTATTTGTAAATTCTGAGATACTGAACCTTTTGTATATAACCTGGTCGTTTCCTTTGATTTTGAAATGTCTGTCCTATCCATTTCTTCCTGTCCATCTTGAACTCACGCTAATGGCTCTTGGTTTCAAGGAGGGGATCAATATTTAAGGAGCAGGCAAACACCTGATGCAGCTTCAGAGCTGTAGAAAGATTGTGCAGAGGATTCACCCTTATGACAGAACAGGAAACAGCCTGGGAAAAAAGGTCCAGGAGCACTCTTGGCCCACTGCCTTTCTTCCCACACTGTTGATGCCAGACCGCCTCATAGTAGGAAAATAAAGATTGATGATATATCACTCAATACCCTTGTGATAAAAAATTGCTCATCTTTGGATGGGATTTCTATGACAAGTTAGTCCTCAACCTGATGACAGCAAGGGAATCTCCAGGAACTTAGCATACATCAAGGAATCCAGATGGCTGTGCTAAAGACAGATACGCTGCTCATTCCTATAGACACGGATATAACTCATTATACCGAAAGCTGCCAGGCCTCTCTCACCTTGGCAAGGTAATAGGATATTTCTCCTGCCTTCTGCATTCCAAAATGTGTTCCTGTTTTGGACTACTCTGAAGATACAGCTTTCTTATTTGAAGAACAATCATAGCACTTCTGATTTTTCATATTGTCCCTGGTTTTACACCCCTGCCAGGCACCACTATACCTGTCATCAGAACAGGAAATTCAGCCTCTTCCAAAGGAGTCAAAGCAAAGAAAACACACTTAAACCTTCACAAAGGGAACACCAACAAATAATCCAGAAAGATGATGGACACTCTGCCCTTAAAGTGAAATTCTCTTTGGGGCAGGAAGAATTTTTGCCCTCGAGTGAGCACAAGAGCTGTTGTCATCCCATATTTCCTGAGGAATGAAATAAGGAGTCCTGAAGTCAGACCCTGTCCAAATCTACCAAGAAGAAAGCTGTGCATTTTCTGGACCTCCATGGATTTGGCTAAGCACAGCTTTCCACTGAGAAATCCCTTCTGAACTCCTGAAGGAGGGCTTGTTTAGAGAATTGTGCTTGTTAAGGCAAAATAGCTTAGTGACTGAGAGCATAGACTCTAAGTCAGGCTCTGATGTAAAGTCCTGGCTTCACCACTTACTGGCTATCTAATTTTTATTTTCATTTTTTAGAGGTGAAATGATTTTATGAATATATGTTTCTTTTAACTAATATATAGTATACCAAAAATGTTAAAATTTCAGCACATAATCAACATAATTTTTTTCTGTACTAATTCTTCAAAATCTGGTACGTATTTACACCTACAGCACACTTTTAGACTAGCCACTTTTCAAGTACTCAGTAGCCTTGTGTACCTAGGGGCTCCCATATCCCATTAGGATAGCCTAATTATAGAGTCTCCTGGAAGCAGATGTTCAGATATCTTACACCTCTAGATGCAGTGATCTTTAGCATGTCTTGCTTAGGGACAATGACTAAAGATTATTGTTCCATTTTCAAAAGAAGTCATAAAATAATAGGTAAAGAGGATGTTCAAGACCTGAAGGTATGGTTGAGATTCCTCATAGCTTTCCTCTCAAATCTTTATACATTTTTGTTGTGATAGTTATTCTATCTGTTTCATTTTATGCTTTAAACCGGATTGATATCAAAACCACTTTCCTATTTCCTTCTTTTCAAATTGACACAGACTGCCCTACCCGATTAAACCCATAGGAAGAATTGGTGTTAATTCTCTTTTGTAGCCTGGTATTCTCCTTTTTTTAGATGTCTTTAAAGAGACTGTTAAGAGAGAAGAAAAAGAGCACATGTATTTCTCTTCTAGGATAATTTTTCTTTTTTAACCTCTTGGTTGCTTGGATGATAGTATGATCAATTAGTAAGTGAGCGGTACAAAATTTTTGTAATCATTATTTCTCTGAATCAGAAAATTGATTATCTTCATTAGTAATTTGCTCATTTGCTTTCTTTCTTTTTTTGCTTTATATTTATTTATTTGCTTATTTAATTTTAAAGTAGTTCTGTTGACACGTATTCACACCATTCAATCTAACTGAAATTTACATGCTTCAAAGTATATTCACAGAGTTGTTTATTCATCACCACAATAAATCTTAGAACATTTTCATTTCTCCAAAAAGAACCTCATGTCCCTTTGTGCTGGTTCGAAACTGTTACGTAACCCAGAAAGGCCATGTTCTTTTCATCAATCTTGCGGGGGAAGACCTACTATTGGGTAGGGCTTTTGATTATGTTATTTCCATGGAGATGTGACCTGACCATTCAAGGTGGTTCTTAATCTGCTTTCCAAATTCCTTTAAAAGTGGGCCATTTTGGTAAATAAACAGGTATTTTAGAGATGCAACAGGGAAACACCTGAGGAGACTCCAGAATGACCCACAGGAAGGAACAGAGCCCTTTGAAACCAGAAGCCAGGAGAGAAGGACAGCAAAAGTTGCCATGTGCTTTCCCATGTACCAGAGGTACCGGAACGCCAGCTGCCTTTCCTCAGAGAAGGTATCCTGTAGTAGGTGTTTTAATTTGGACATTTTTGTGGCCTTAGAATTGTAACTTATAATAAGTCCTTTTTATGAAAGCCAACCCATTTCTGGTATGCTGCATTCTGGCAGCTTTAGCAAACCAAAACACCCTTATGCAGCATGTCTTTGTAATCCTGAATACATGATCTTACTCCCTTTTGCCTCCCTTTCATTAGCTGCAGAATTAGGACAACAATATTATTTACCCTTTTGTGATTTTTCAAAGGGTAAAATGAAATAATGAATGTAAAACATTCATTATAGTGTCTGGTACATAACAAATTCGTGTACCAGGCGTTGTTATTATGGTTGTTGTCCTTGTTATTATTTTAAAGCTTAACTGGGATGAGCCTAAATGTCCAACGAAAACCTGTGTCACAATGAATCTAGGACACATATTTCTGTGTTGATACACCCCTGTCCTACATTTTAAGGTATTCTGGAACTTCATCTTATTCAGGATAAATGACATGGTAACCCTCAGCAATATTTTCTCCACTCCAGACTCGAAATTTCTTCTCATCTGCTTTGCTAGTTTCCAGAGTTGGCAGCACTGGCTGTCTCTGCCCCTCATCTTCTTCATCCTCCTGGCCATGGGGCCATTGCCACCCTGCTGGTCATCATCCAACTGGAGACCTCTCTGCATCAGGCAATGAAATATCTCCTCAGCCTCTTCTCCATTCTGGACATCATGCTTTGCCTCACCATCATTCCCATATCTTGACCATCTTCTGGTTTGACCTTAGGTCCATCAGCTATTTTGTCTTCTTTCTCCAGATGTTCACCATGAACAATTTCCTGCCTGTGGAGTCCTGCACATTAATGGTGATGGCCTATGACCCATCTGTGGCCATCTGCCACCCTCTGTGCTACCCATCCATCATGAGTGACCAACTCGTCTCTAGGGCTGCTATCTTTGTTGTGGCTCAGAATGTCCTTCTTTCTCTTCCTGTTCCATTTCTGCCAGACTCAGATACTATATAGAAAGCATCAGCAAGAACTGCCTCTGCACTAACACTTCTGTATCCAAACTCTCTTGTGATGACATTACCTTCAATCAAATCTAACAGTTTGTGGAAGGCTGGACCCTGTTGGGCTCTGGCTGCTTCTTATTGTTCTGTCCTACTTCTTTATTCTGAAAACTGTGCTAAAGATCAAGGCTGAGAGAGCTATGGCCAAGGTCCTGAGCACATGTGGTTCACATTTCATCCTCACCTTTTCTTCAGCATGGAGAAGAAGAAGTTTCTTCTGGTTTTGGATATCACCAGTTGACCAGAAAGAGAATCCCACCAGATGTCCCAATACTGTTCAACATCTAGCACTACATCCAGTTCTGAACTCCCTTTTTCATGGTCTGAGTACCAAGGAGAGCCATCAAGGAATCCAGAAGCTGCTGAGGAAGTTGTAAGTGGTAAATGGATCAGGCCCATCACTAGAACTGTTTAAAAATATATGAATTTTTTTGTGGAAGGGAACTTTCACTTTTTAATCTGGAAATAATTTTCATCTTACTCTTTTTCCCCCAAAAGGAGAACATTCACTGTGAACCTTTGTTTCCTATTACTTCAAAGAAATATCACTTTTCTGGAATCCTTTGTTACCTGAGAATTTTTCCAGATCTGATTAACTGAGGGCCTTGCCAAATTTTAGCCAAATGGAACTGGATTATGGTGGGGATGTTTGACCATTAAATAATTAAACTTTCTATGATGTCCTTTAAAAGATCTCCTTGTCTCCAGGTTTGAAAAGGATATAAATGTCTCTTCTATTTTCTGATTTATCCTAGCTTCTGTGCCATGAGGGGATTGCTTAAAGTGAAATGAGACATGGACCCAGAACTTTGGCTCCTAGGGTTGCGTTCTTTGCCCTGAGAATCTCCACTCTCTTCTTTGGCATCCATGGCTGATGTACTAAACTAGCTCCAACCATTCTCCCAGACTATGTTAAGGATTTCAGACTGTGCCTTCTCTCTAGGTGGTGATTTTACATTATTCCTTTCCTTCTACTAAATTTTTCTTCCTTTCATTGATCATTTTTAAGGGAGGTTGGCTACTCTGTACAGGTTTTCATTGGGGGATAGTGAAGTCGTATTTTCTGAAGTATTTTATGTCACTTTATTTGTGACATTATATTGTCCCTCTTATACTACTGTAAGGAACTTTGAACTTCCAGTCAATTTTCAGTCACTCTCTTTATGTCACGCTGTCCAGACCATCCTAGGTGCAAATGAGCTTTCCTGTCCCTTCCTCAATTGCCCTGTTTGCCTCAACCTCTCTCTTCGGCTATGGATGGGAAAATAATCTATAGTTTTCTAGGCATAGGGACCTTAGCATTTGGCTTTCATTGATAAATATATATCACTAGTTTGTAAATTACTTCCTAATTATATTGTACTTTTAGTCCAATATCTCCAAGAAATATGTTATATAGCAACCTTTTTGGGAATAAAAATTAATGTGTTCTAGTCCACCACTTTTCCATTCTTCATTTGAAAAATTTCCCCATTGGACTATTGTAATGTATTTATACTGAAGTTTACCTTATCGAATGACTTGTGTTTAAAGTTAATATTCCTAAAGTATTTATAAAAATATTATATGTTACAGCATTAATCCCTTCCTTTTCTAATACAGACTGTGTGGTAACCTTATCATATTTTTATACCCATGTCAAGTTCTTGTTCCTACCATTGCAGCCAAAATGGTAGGAAAACTATCACTATTTCCTGATTGTTCCCTATACATGTTGTTGTCTTCCTTTAATCATTTGAGCCTATCCACATCAACCTCCTTTCACTAGATTCATCATCTGCCAAACCCCATCTTTCTTCCTAGGGTTAATTAAAGTACCACCTCCTAGAGGAGGCCTTGTCTCCCTAATTCTGTCAGCTGGAATTACTCTTGAATCTTAACAGTTGTATGGTTTTCTCTGACAGTGTTAGAAGTTTCACTTAGTTTGGGAAATGGTTTTATTCCTTTCTTTTTATTCAGCATAGTTGATTTTACAGTTTCTTTAATAGAGAAATTTTAAATAAAATACACTGAAAAAGAAGGGACATTTAATAAATGCATATTTTGTCTGTCCTTTCTTTGAGAACTACTTGGGGACAATGCTCAAATCTAATGCTATCTATGTGTTATAATACCTAACACAGTGCCTTAATTTTAGCCGGCACTTAATGACATTCTATGTTTTGACCAGCAGGAGTGTTGTAAGAAACTGGATAATTGCTATTTAAATCTCAGATAAAACCAATGGTCTATATTTACCTACTCAGATTTTCTGTATTTTGGCTAAACTCTTAGAATCTTCATTCTCTTACTTTGAAAATGGTGATAATGACATTTGTTCTAGTTTGCGAGTGGCCAGAAGGTAATATACAAGAAACAGAATGGCTTTCGAAAAGGGAAATTTTTAATAAGTTGCTAGTTTACAGTTCTAAGGCTGAGAAAATGTCCTAATTAAAGCAAGGCTATAAAACGTCCAAACTAAGGTACCAAGAAGAGGTTACTTTCACTCAAGAAAGGCCGATGGGTTCAGCGTTTCTCTCAACTGAGGAGGCACGTAATACACATGGCAACAGCCTGCTAGCTTTCTCTCCTGGCTTCTTGTTTCATGACACTCCTGTGGAGGTGTTATCCTTCTTCATCTCCAAAGGTGACTGGTGGACTTGTGGTTCTCTCAGCCTCATGGCTTTATGTAGCTCAGCTGTGGCTTTTTCATGGCACTAAAAAAGGGACTCAATCCATTAATCTTTTAAAGGATTAATGAGTGGAGTCACAACTCCATGGAAGCTATCAGATCAAAAGTTACCACCCACAATTGGGTGGGTCATTCTCCATGGGAACAATCAAAATGCTCCCAGCCAGTAAATGCTCCCAATCCATTAAATGAGGATTAAAGGACATGGCTTTTCTGGGGTCCACCACAGACTTAAACTGGCACAACACTTATTTCCTGTTGTTTTTTCTGACAAGTGAATAATCGGCAAAGTTCTTTGTACAGACCCTTAAGTATGCTAAAGCATATTAACTGAATGTTGCTGTTGTTATTTTGTAATTATGCTAGTTTCCTTCCTGCCCTCTGAATAAGAGGTAGATGATTATTCCACATCCCATGTACTTTGGACTAGAAGTTATGCATGCCATTTAAGTCTTCCTCGTTGCCTGTAGGCATTTATTACTAGTTCATTTATTTGAAAATTTCTCTTTGTCATCACTTTTGTCTGCCTTATGTGAGGTTATCGTGCTGAAACCCAAAACTATGGGGCTTATTCTATTCCTATGAACAATGTAGCTCAGTCTAGATATGCCACAAGTCTTCCCACATGCATCCCTTCTGGAGCCAAAGCAGGGTCACTGGTGATATGTGGCTATAACACCACCCCTGTGCTCACTTCCTTTGAGGCTACCTGACTTCCAAAGCCACTTGCTTCAAAAACCTCCTCTCCACGTTGCCATGTGGAGAGGGTATAAAGCAGACTCTGAACACCAGGGGGGCAACAGAAACCTGCTTTCATCCTACCTGGGCAGTTACTTTAATAAAACACCACCTTGATTCATGGCTACACAGTGCACAGATGTTTGTCTGCTTTGCAGCTCCTGCCCTGTGCAGTTCAAAGATAATAACATCAGTCTAGCTGTAAAAGAAGCAAAGTAAAAAATAGAGTCCACAAAGGCTGTTTCGCACATTTTCTCCAGATCATCCAGTGGAGTCCTTACTTCAGTCCAATTTTCCTTGTTTGGGTGGAATTCCTCCTGTGGTTTCTCTCAGAATCAGGTATGATTTGGCATCTCATCTGAGAAAAGCTGCTAAGCTATTAATATCTTGTGCTGAAATGTTCTCAATAGAAAAGTGGGTAGTATCTTTAATATCATCACCTTCGTCTGCTTCTCTTCTTTCCATCACAATTTCCCCTTTTTTTCAGTTATTGCCCTTTTTAATTTTGATTCTTTGTGAATGGTGCCTCTGGTTCAGGGATTCTGACAAAGCATAAATCAGGTAGCAGCAGTAGCCTTCCTGGGGCCTCTCCCTTTGTCCATTCCCAGGATGGAGGTGGAGTGGGAAGGGTAAAGCATAATAGGATCATCTCTATCACGAGGCAGGGGCACTGCATACAGTCAGTTCTAGCTTGAGCATACAAGGCCAAGCTGATATCCGACCCAAGGTGCCCTTAGGAAGACTCAGAGTCAAGTTAAAAGGAATAGAGAGAGTACCTTACTCATCGGCGCCCCCTTCATGTGAAACATGGAGTCTGGAACTGAGGCCGTGTGAGCTGGCAAAGAGAGAGGATTTTGTCTCAGCATCCTCTCCAGGTCTGTCATTCCCACTGCTGGTCCCAGAAGATTTCTAAGGCATTTCCCTCTTGCTGCCCACTGCACACACTCACATGAAGCCTATACTTGCCCAGGGAGTGAGCCACATTTTCATGCTCATATAATTTCCTATCTTTAATAATAAATGTTTCACTTACCTATTGAAATTTACAATTACTACACTGCACTCCAGGTAATAAGAAATAAGACATGTCAATACCATATTATGCTATAGGGACTGTTTTTATACATCAGTCATGATGGAATGACGCCAGTTTGTGGATGATATGAAATACTCATAATTTACATAATTTTTCCAAGAGTACACCTAATATATGCTATAAGGTTCCCTCTTTCCTAAGTGAAAATTTATAAAGTATATGCTTTTTTACTTACATTCCCCAAGTCACCTGATTTGCTTTTACTATCTCCCTGTTCACTATACTCCCATGTTTAATTTTGCCTTCTATGTATACTTTCCTCCTGAGGAATGGCTCTTATCCCAGGTCCAGATGACTGAAATGGCCTTAACCCTGATGGGCCATGGGGAGAGGGCAGGGAGAGAGTGGAGCTTAGGCCCATAAGAACATCCTCTGGAACCTCTGAGTGGCTGGACCAAATGGTGCAGCCAGCAGTCTGAAAAACTGACAGTACAGTGCAGCCTCCTTGAGTGTGATTTCTGGATTGCTATCAGGGAAATTATGAGGTATGTACAGTAAGGCACATAGGGATCCAGGCGTCTAATGTAAGCTGGAAGAAGAAATTCTCTGGTCAAGACCAGAACAAGTTTGGTGTTGCATGTTCATATATTGACAATATCTTCAAATTGTTTTTATCCCTTCTTTCCTATTGGAGGAAAGTCTTTTAGTGTGGGATTTATAATGCCCTCTTAGGAAATCCAAGATCTTCAGAGTAAGGGTTATTGGATTAAATCAACAACTTCAATATTGCCTATGGAAGCTGGAGACCAAGAGACCCTCAGTGAGTTTATGTTCTCAATTACAATTTAGCCCCTCCAAGGCATCATTTCCCTGGAGATGCCAGATGAGATAGCATCAGTAATACCAGGTACCTTTATTACTCTCTTCTAGACATTCTGCTTCATCCTGCCTCGATCCTCAGTGCTCTCTTCTGCTCCTCTGGCTGGGACAGAGTAATTTTCCCATTGCTCAAGTCACTACACTCCCCTTAACACTTCAGACAGGGTATTGTGTCCATTTATCTCTGGTTCATTAGTCCACAAAATGAAAAGCACAATTGCTACCCAATACAACAATCAACTGGAAACAATGTGGATAACATTGGAGATCCAGACTAATCTCTTTAACGTAACTGGAACCTCACTGCCCATATGTTTGCATGGTTTGACTAACATAAATAGGTTTTATTTTTAATTTGGATTTATGTTTGGCACTTGTCTGTAATTATGTGCACACAACTGAGAGTTGTACAAGGCCTTTTTAAAGGTGATTATATGACAGCTTGGGTCTTCCTCTAAGAAATTTTCAAAGGAATTAAGAAACAGGATGTGGACACAATTATTCAAATTTAATTAGAAAATTTATTCAGCAAAGTAACTACAATATGTAAAACATTGTCAGATTAATTCCATTTGAGGAAATTAAGGAAGGTGTTTTGGGGTGGATGGACTAGATTTCGATAGGTAGATAGATTGTGTAGGTATATAATACTTCAGGAGGGAAACCCAAAAGATCTCTACATCTTTTGACCTATAGTAGAGGCATTGTTATGGCTATAGAAATTTCATGTGACCCCAGTTGTGAGCATAAAGCAGTGAGAAATTGAGGAATAACATAAAGGCTATGGACTACTTACTGAACAGGACTTCAGCTTGGTGATAACTCTTCTTAGGTACATTTGAAAAATGTGTGTTTAAAAGTTTAACAGAATTAATACTTTGTGCCAGGGGTTTCTTTCTATGAAGACTCTAGAGAATGGTCTGTGAAGAGTGAAAGATACTCATTGAGAGAGTATCTCAGAGAGAGTTCAAATAGAGTTGAGAGGCTACTCTGGAGGTCACTCTTGTGCAAGCTTCAGTTAGACATTGCTACCTATCATAACTTGCCAACCCCCAACCAGAACCTCTCCAGCCAATCCTAAAGAACACCTAGGGCAATATATAAGATTGTGCAAGGGTTCCATGCACTAGGGTGACTTTCCAAAAACCTACAACATACAGATGGGCTCCTGGACCAGGTAAGTCCTGAAACCTAGAAGACCCAGCCTCTCCAGAATATCAGATATTTCCATCTCCCTACCCCATGTTATTGACAGTTACTTCCAACATGAAAAAGTTAGACTGGCCATGGCCCAAATACCCCTAAAGAGAAGGATAGAAAGATCAAAGGCGATGGTGGAGTTATACAGAGAAAATAGTATTTAACAAATGAATATAAATGCTGAGTCATTAAATTGATATCTCTTTTAGTCTCCAGTGTCATAGAGTAGCCAGAAGTAAAAACCTAGAATTGTGGAATTGTAACCATGTCAAACTCTGAAATATGTTCTACAACTAAATGTGGTGATGTGCTTTGAAATTTATTGCTTTTTTGTATAGATGTTATTTTTCACATAAAAGAAAGAAAAACAAGTTGATTGCAGTGATACATTCTGGAGCAGCTAGAAGGAAACATCTGAGAGGATGGTATGGCAGCCCATGAAAAACTCTGGGATCTGTCCTGTAACTTCTTGTTGAAGAGTGCTTTGAAAACTTTGCTTTTTTATTTTTTTGCTTTATACACACATTATACTGTACAATAAAAAAGCTAAAAAGCAAAAGAGTGAAAGATACCAAAATCAGGAAGACATATTGTTTTGCATGTCTGTGGATCAACCCAAAACATGGAAAGTGCAGCTCATGTCTCTGTTTAGAAGAGAGCCTGAAAGGAGAACCTGGGTGAGAAGGAGCATTATTCAACTTTCAAACTTTTAAACATTATTCAACATTTTGATATCAGGCTTTTTTTGATAACCAGTTTTTCTAGGTCTTCAAAGTAGGTTATTGGAATTTTCATTGGTATAAAATTTGTTTTGGTATCTTGATGATATTCAACCTTCTAATCCATGAGCTTTCCATCTATGTAGGTCATTCTTTTGTTTCTTTTAGCTTTTTTTTTTTTTTTTGTAAAATCTGTGTATAAATACTTGACATCCCTGGTTAGGCTTATTCCTAGATACCTAATTATTCTGGTCGCTATTTTGAATGGAATTTTCTCCTTAGTTGTCACTTCAGATAAGTAATTGCTTGTGTATAGAAATATTACTGATTTTTGTACATTAATCTTGTATCCTGCCACTTTGCTGAATTTGTTTATTAGCTCCAATAGTTTTACTGTAGATTTCTCAGGATTTTCTAAGTAATAATGTCATCTGCAAATAATGAAATTTTCACTTCTTCCCTTCCTATTTGGATGCCTTTTATTTCTTTCTTCTGTCTAATTGCTCCAGCTAGTACTTCTAATACAACATTGAATAATAGTGGTGACAGTGAGCATCCTTGTCTCATCCCCAATCTCAAGAGGAATGCTTTCAATTTCTCACTATTAAGTATGATGCTGGCTATGAGTTTCTCATATATGCCCTTTATAACATTGAGAAAGTTTCCTTCGATGCCTAACTTTTGAAGTGTTTTTATCAGGAAAGGATGCTGTATTTTGTCAAGTGCTTTTTCAGCATCAATCAATATGACCATGTGATTTTTCTCTTTCAATTTGTTAATGTGCTGCATTGCATTGATTGATTTTCTTATGTTGAACCACCGTGCCATTCCTGGTGTGAATCCCACTTGATCATGTTGTATAATTCTTTTTATGTGGTGTTGGATACGATTTGATAGCATTTTGTTAAGAATTTTTGCATCTATGTTTATAAGAGAAATTGGTCTGTAGTTTTCTTTTCTTGTATCATCTTTATCTGATTTTGGTATTAGAGTGATGTTAGCTTCATAAAATGACTTATGTAGTGTTTCTTTTCTTCAATTTTTTGGAAGAATTTGAGCATGATTGGTATCAGTTCTTTTTGAAAAGTTTGATAAAATTCCTTTGTGAAGCCGTCAGGTCCTGTGCTTTTCTTCTGAGAAGATTTTTGATGACTGATTGGACCTCTTTACTTGTAATTGGTTTGTTGAGAACTTCTATTCTTCTTGAGTCAGTTTAGTGTGTTTCTAGGAATTTGTCCATTATACCTAAGTTATATAGTTTATTGGCATATAGTTGTTCATAATATTCTCTTATGATTTTTAAAAATTTTTCATAATTTATGTTAACAACCTCCTTTCTCATTTCCAATTTTATTTATTTGTGTCCTCTCTCTTTTCTTCTTTGTTAGTCTAGCTAAAGGGCCATCAATTTTATTAATTTTCTCAAAGAAACAACTTTTAATTTTGTTGATTCTTTCTATTGTTTTATTGTTCCCCAGTTTGTTTTTCTGCTTTAGTCTTTATTATTTCTCTCCTTATTATTTTTTTGTTTGTTTTGTTTTGGGGTTAGTTTGCCACTTTTTCTCTAAATTGCCCAGGTGAGCAGTCAAATCCTCAAATTTTGCTCATTCTTATTTTTTAATATAGGCATTTAGGGCAATAAAATTCCCTCTCAGCACTACCTGTGCTGCATCCCCTTAGTTTTGATATGCTGTATACTCATTATTAGTCATCTCCAGGTACATACTGATTTCTCTAGCAATTTCTTCCTTGACCCTCTGATTATTTAAGAATGTGCTATTTAATATTCATATATTTGTGAAAGCTCTGACTCTTTGGTGATTATCAATTTCCAGCTTTATTCCATTGTGATCACATAAAGTGCTTTGAAAAATTTCAATCTTGTTAAATTTACAGAGACTCAGTTTATGTCCCAGTATATGATCTATCCTGAAGAACATTCCATGTGTACTGGAGAGGAATGTGTATCAAGGTGTTTTGGGATATAATGATCTCTATATATCTATTAGATCTAATTCACTTATTTTATGGTTTAGGTTCTCTATTTACTTCTTGATCCTCTCGGTGGTTGTTTCATCTATACTGGAGAGTGGTGTTTTGAAGTCTCCCACTATTACTGTTGAGATGTCTATTGCTCCCTTCAGTTTTTCCAAAATGTACCTCATGTACTTTGGAGCTCCTTGATTTGGAGCATACACATATATGATTGTTATTTCTTCCTGATAATTGTCCCTTTTACTATTATGTAGTGTCCTTCTTTGTCTCTTATGTGGTCTTTACATTGAAAAGCTATTTTGCCTAATACTAGTATTAACTACTCCTGCTTTCTTTTGGTTACAGCTTGCATAGAAGATCTTTTTCCATCCTTTCACTTCCAATCTAACTGTGTCTTTGACTCTAAGATGTATCTCTTGTAAATAGTGTATAGATGGATTATATTTTTTGATCCATTCTATCTGTCTGTATCTTATAATTGGTCAGTTTAGTCCATTAAAATTCAAAGTTCTTGATTCTACCATCTTGTCCTTTAGTTTTCATTAGTCAGATCTGTGTATTATTTTCCTCCTCTCTCTCTTTTCCTTTAAATTACCTTTACTCGTATTCTCCAATTCTGTGCCTCCTCCAGACCTACCTCTCCTGTCTCTTATTTATCAGCTAACAGGGCTCCCTTTAGTATTTTTTGTAGGGCTGGTCTCTTCTTGACTAGTTCTCTCAATCTTTCTTTATCTTTGAATATTTTTTTTAAATTTTTTTTTATTAATTAACGGAAAAAAAGAAAAAAAGAAATTAACCCAACATTTAGAAATCATACCATTCTACATATGCAATCAGTAATTCTTAACATCATCACATAGATGCATGATCATCGTTTCTTAGTACATTTGCATTGGTTTAGAAGAACTAGCAACACAACAGAAAAAGATATAGAATGTTAATACAGAGAAAAAAAATAAAAGTAATAATAATAGTAAAAAAAAGAAAAAAAACAACCAGACAGACAAAAACAAACAAACAAAAAACAAAACAACAATAACAACAACAAAAAAAAACCTATAGCTCAGATGCAGCTTCATTCAGTGTTTTAACATGATTACTTTACAATTAGGTATTATTGTGTTGTCCATTTTTGAGTTTTTGTATCTAGTCCTGTTGCACAGTCTGTATCCCTTCAGCTCCAATTACCCATTATCTTACCCTGTTTCTAACTCCTGCTGGGCTCTGTTACCAATGACATATTCCAAGTTTATTCTCGACACTGTGGAAGGCAGTTTGGCGGTTCCTCAAAAAGCTGAATATAGAATTGCCATACGACCCAGCAATACCATTGCTGGGAATCTACTCAAAGGACTTAAGGGCAAAGACACAAACGGACATTTGCATATCTTTGAAGATTTTAATCTCTTTCTCAGTTTTGAAGGATAACTTGACTGAATAAAGAATTCTTGGTTGAAAGCCTGCCTCATTCAGGATCTTAACAACATCATACCACTACCTTTTTGCAACCATGGTGTCTGTTGAGTAGTCTGAAGTCAGTCTTATTCATTTTCCTTTGTATGTGGTAGATTGTTTTTCTCATGCTGCTTTCAGGACTTTCTGTTTCTCTTCAACACCTGACAGTCTGATTAGTATGTGCCTTGGAGTGGGCTTACTTGAATTTATTTCATTTGGAGTTTGCTAGGCCTCTTTGATGTGCATATTCGTGTCTTTTTTAAGGGCTGGGAAGTTTTCTCTGATTATATCTTCAGCTAACTTTCCCAACCATTTACTCTTCTCCTTTTGAGACACCAATAATTCTTATGCCTATGTGCTTCTTGTTCTCCATCATTTCCCTAAGATCCAGTTGTATATTTTCCATCTTTGTCGCCATTTGTTCTTTTGTGTGCTCTGGTTCTATTGCTCTATCTTCTAACTCACTTATTCTTCCTTCTGCATCTTCAAATCTGCTATCATATGTTTCCAGTATGTTTTTATTTAGTTTACTGTAGGCTTCACTTCTGTGAGTTCTGCTGTTTTTCTACTTAACCTCCTGAATTCCTCTTTATGCTTTTCTAGTGTCCTCCTAACACTCTTTATTTCTTTATAAATATCCTTGAGTAGTTGTTCCATATTCTGTGTCCCTTCTGGAATTTTTTAATTTGGTCATTTGGCTAGGCCATTTCTGCTTGGTTCTTCATGTGTTTTGTGATTTTCTGTTGTGTTTGGGTCATTTGATTATCTTGATATGGTTATTATGAAAGTTGGTTTTCTTCACTCTTTTAATATTTTGTCTTTACTTGGTTTTTGCTGAATGTTTCCTTTTGTACTTTGCCAGTTATTCTCTGCCAAATCAAGGTCCAGATCTCATGTAGGGGATGCAACTCAACTTAAGGGTCTATTATAATGTAGATCGGGGTGCATGGGTACTCCAGTGGGAGAATGGCTGCCTAACATGCAGGAGACCCAAGGTGAACTCCTAGCTGCTTCTGGCCAGCAGATGACACCCTCGGGTCTCCTTCTCCCTCAGCCCTACTCTTCCTGGTTTGGTGACTGGAGGTCAGTGTGCTCAGCAGCGTGCTCAGCTGCTCCACCAGGGGCTGCCGGCCCACTGGTGTCTTCTGAGGGATGGGGGAGCTGACCAGCTTATGGGGTATCAGGTAATCAGCTGATCCCAAGCACTGGTGGGCCTGCCAGATACCATGACTGTGGGTCGTCTTCTCCCACACTTAAGGGTGATCACTTTCTCCATTCCCCTGGCCGTGGGTGATCACTGGCCTCTGGGCTCCCTGCAGGCACTGCCCAACACCATGTTTTAATATTTTAGCTTATAATTTCACCATTTCTGTCATTTGTTTCTATTGAAATTATAGGATATATATTTCCGATTTTCAGTTTGACTACTGATTTTTAATTGGTTGCTGGGAATCTTACATTGTTGGGTATCTAGATTTAGTGATTTTCCTTTAAACAGTGCAGAAGATTGTTTTAAGTAAGCATAAAGTGGATCTATAGCAGCCTTTGTTTCATTACTTATACACTACTTCTTATAAATGGCCATTTTAGGGACTTTCATGAATACTCCACATGTGCAATAGTCTCTCTACTCTGGCTCATTCAAATGTGTTCCAGCCTTCTGTGAACACTCAAAATTCTTCCAGCTTTCCATTAATAATTTTTGCCCTAGGAGTTGTTATTTGCCTCTACATATTTGCAGTTAGCAGTTTACTTTATTCAGAGATCAAGGGGACTCTATGGTATATTTATGAAGCTCTTTCTTTGTGTATCTCCCTCTTCTCTGCTCTTCTGCTTCTGAAATTCCTGCTTCTCAGTGCCCCCAGATTTGCATACTGTCTGAGCTAGACAAGATCATTATATTCTCCTTCTCTCCTTCCATGATACGGCTAGGAAAATTACTCTAGGCAGAGATTAAAACTACTTGGAGTCTCAGCACTACACAAAAGTTGAGTTAAACATCAAAAGTTTATTGTCTTACATTTTTGGAGGTTAGAAGTCCAAATTGAAGTTGGCAAAGCCATGCTTTTTCTGAAGTTTATAGCATTCTGGAGGTGGTGTGCCAGCAATCCTTGACAATTTCTACCTTTGTTGTATAGTCATCTCTCTCCTGCTTTGTACTGCTGCTGTGTCCAAATTTTCTGCTTATAAGGAGTGCAGTAGTATCCTACACTCTGCAGTGCACATGACAAAATATCAACTTTAGGGATATTGTGGAGAGAAAGTGATAAAGGGAGGGAGGAAGAGGGAGCAATGTTGATGTCTGAGAGACAAAGACCTAACTATAGTACAGTGGCCACTTTCCATTACTTGGGAATAAAATTCAACTTCCATGTTTTTTCTATAATGTATTTCCTTTGTGACTATAAGAATTAAAGCATCTTCAACACAAGACAGCTGTAAGATACCCACAATTCTTTTTTTTCCCAGGAATATAGAATTCATGAAAAATACAGTTGCATTTTAGGAAACAAAAAATTTCCTTTCACTTTTTCACTTTCTAACCTGCCATAAAGAATCACATTATTTTGGACAAAATAGGATTACAAGCTTGAAAACAGAGGCAGGATCAAATAGATTCCTGAAGTAGGAATGGCACACAAGAAAACAAATAAACAGTAAAACCCTGAAAAATTAGAAGAGAAGGCACAACATCTAGTTCACCCAGTTTGCTAAGTAAAAAGAGTTAGCATCTTTAGGAGTGCCAAGATCCAGCTGCAGTTGTCCTCATCACCACCCTTTCTTCAGTAGTCTCTGGATTCCTTGCTTGATTTCCTGGGTTCGCACCCCATACACAATGGGGTTGAGGGCTGCGGGGATGACATGGTGGAGGACATTGAGCAAGACCGGCACATCAGGGGAGAACTTCTTCTTAGCCACGTGAGTGAGGACGAAGACCAGGAGGATGGTGCTGAAGAAGAGGATGAGGATGAAGTGGGAGCCGCACGTGCTTAGGGCCTTGGTCACAGCACCCTCTGCCTTGAGTCTCAGCACCGCTCGCAGTATGAGGGTGTAGGAAAGGAAGATAAGTATGAGGTCCGACCCTAGCAGTGTCCAACCTCCAGCAAATTGGTAGAAGCGATTGATGGTGACGTTGCTGCAGGAGAGCCTGGAGACAGACATATTGGCACAGATGCAGTTCTCAATGACATTTCTTCCACAATAGTAGAGTCGTGCTGAGAGAATGGGGATAGGCACAGTAAGAAGGACATTTCTTGCAAGAATGAACAAGACAGCCTTGGCTACAAACTGATCAGTGATGATGGATGGGTACCTCAGTGGGTGACAGATGGCCACATAGCGGTCATAGGCCATGACCATAAATGTGCAGGATTCCATGGCCAGGAAGCAATTCATGATGAACATCTGGAGGAAGCAGGAAAAGAAGCTGATGGACCTGAAGTCAAACCAGAAGATGGCCAGGACCTTGGGCATGACAGTGAGGCAGAGCACGACGTCCAGACAGGAGAGGATGCAGAGCAGGTAGTACATGGGCTTGTGCAGAGAGGCCTCCAGCCGGATGGTGACCAGGAGAGCGGTGTTGGCCCCCATGGCCAGGAGGAAGAAGAGGCCGAGGGGCAGGGACAGCCAGAACTGCCAGCTGGGGGACCTGACAAAGCAGTTCAGGAGGAAGTCTGACACCTCAGTCACAATGGTACCATTTTGGTGTGCTGTCATATTGTGTCATATATTTCTACAGTTTTCTTTTAATGGTCAGTAATATCAGAATAAAGTTTGACTACTGATTCAAGTTGTGTGAAGATGGAGCAATTTTTTATGGATCCAGGGCATCTTATGGATCCTAGTGTTTTCTGCAGATCCAAATAGATGCATCTGTTTATTCTTTGAGCAATGCTAGTGAGATTTATCTATCACTCTTAACAATGTATAGAAGCTGGAAGTAATTTGATTTGGGTTAATGTTTGATATGTTCAGTGTTTAGTTTTGATAGAATTCCTATGTTTCTACAGAAACCAAAGAGAAGAATAAAACTACTTAGTTGGTGCATGAATAGCAATTGGAAGTTTCTTTCTTTTGCTGCCAACAGGGTGGCCTATCTCTGTGATTCATTAGGAATTGCTTCACTCAGAGTGATACTGTAAGCAATTTGTGGAATCAATTAAGTAATCTATAGGCATGATTTTTAATGAAATAGAATAGAATAGAATAGAAAGTTACTACACTATAGAAAGTATTAGTGTTCTTTTCTCTGAAGGTTAAATATTGTTTCATAAATTGTGTTTTCAGTTATTTATTTGTGTATATGTGTCCATACACATTATAGGCTTAATAGGTTATGATATGAAACTGAATTTCTCACTCTGCATCAGAAAAGATTGAAAAACATTCACTTCATTGATAATGTTAAACATTATTTCTTGAAAATGTTTTAGTTTTAAAAATACATAGATCTTTAAAAATGGTGATATCATTGAACTATAAACTTAAACATGAAAGCACTGCATAAGTTTGTAGTTATCCAGAGGACAGTTCAAATTTAAGTATACTGATTGTAAGAACAAGAAGCAAGATTTTTGTGACTGTAAGTCTCCAATTTGTACTAGTAAGTTTCTTTCTTTTTGTTGTGTATCTAATGTCCACATAAACTGCCATATCTGAAAATTAATCATTATAGTATATCCTAGTAACTATCAGTCAGGCACAAGGAGGGATGAAAAAATATCACTCGTCCCCATGTCACCCTCTTGTGAACTTTCAGCTGTATCAAGTTTGTTCTAATTGTAGACTTTCATTTATTCTGTGCAGAAAAGAAAGTTGACTTCTCTTTGTTTGTAGAGTCATTTTATTGGTAAATAAGTGCTCTAAAAATAATTGCTATTTTAAAATTTCTCATCTTTTGAATTGTGAGAGTGCTACTATTTGGAAGAAATGATTTGAAAAGAAAAATATCAATTCCATATAGTTATGAGGACGTAAACATTGTTTTTAAAGAAGATGAAAAGCATGTGCATATTCTGGATATTCACATTTCACATATCCTCTCGAAACCTCACCTTCCTCATTCATTTTCTCTCCTTAATCTGATCGTATCACATCCTTTGTCAAACTCTGAAAATTTATTACATTTAACTTGCAATTTCAATTCCTTTACACAAGGAATCCTTCTTTCATCTCTTTAAGTTTTCTATATGTTTTACAACCCATAATAATTCAACAAGCATTCAAGTGCAACTCATCCCTAGAGATGAAATGTCTTTCCCTTCTTTGCTTTCAATCTTGGTTTGCAGCAGAACTTACCAGTGTCAGCATACCATTTGAACATTAGACCTAATGGTTTCTGATTCCAAGTAGGAACAAAATGAGGAAGTCAGGAAAGTTGAAGATCAGAGATTGAAGAGGAAACCCTGCAGCTCAAGCTTTTTCACATGCCGTAGGATATGCCCCACAGCACATCACTGTAGAAGCACAGTTTTAGGAAGTGGATTGGATCATCTAACAATATGGGATCCAGAGAAATATGTAAAACATGTCTCCCTGGTATACTTTTAGAGCTTATTGAGTGCATCTAGGGATAGGTGGCTCATTGTTTTTCTAGGCATTATTACCTGGCTTGGATGCATTAGCATTTACAAATTCTTTAGGTGGATCTGAAATCCACTGAATTATGCCATTCACCCCACTCTGTGACTACTGTTGACTTTGTTGCCAACCTCTGAAGTAACATAGACTGAACTTAACTTCTTTCCCATGATCGAGCATTTTTAGGGAGATTCTCATTTCTAAGCCTCTATATTTTCATATTCATAGCTAGAAACCACAGGTGTTCTCAAGTGACACCCAAATGACACACTTTCCTATTCTGCCACTCTACCTGATAATCTTCCATAGACAAACTCTTGCTTCTTGGTCTCCCTTGTACTACCAAAGGGAAGAAGGGTCCACAACACATGAGGCAAGAGGTGGTTTTTCTGCCCTCTGTTCAGTATACTTTAGCATCCCACTGACTCTGGGATGGAAAAGAGCACAAATCTGGACGAAAGAGTTAGAGCCTTCTTATCTTTTTCCTGCCACCCTTCAGGCACCCTCTACAAGTTTATTTTCCTTCCCAGACACACTTACAGAGGGGTTGCTGTTGCTGATGTTGGAGCTCTGGTTATCTCTCAAAGAGTCTGGAGATGTTATAAACTGAAAGGTTCAGGGACAATGCCTTTTGGGAATTTCGTGTATATTCCTTGTTGACCTAAGGCCTTTCTGGCAGATAGGCTGAGAGATGGAAGGAAAGAATAACCTTGTCTCTGAAAGGAAGTTCCCCTGGTAATCAGCCTTTGGAAGCACTACATTGGCTGTATGTCCTGGAGGCAGTAATTCAGTCTCCTCATTAAGGCATGTGACATATAATTTGTTTATACTCATGCTCTTTTTCACATGCTCACTCAACACCTCCAAAGTCCATTAATCTCACTCAGAGGTACTCATAAGCTTTTCACACATCTCTATTGTATAGGCTCAAATTATGCCATCAAATGGATTGAAACTAAGTTTTCATAACTCATGTTATAGCAATGTAATGCAAAAATGCAAGAAAAGCTGAACAAGATTTTTCTGAGAAAATACAATGTGTTTTTCAGAGAGAGTTACAGCAATTTAAATTGCAGTAAGGGAGTTAAAAATGATATTTGTATATAAATGAATATGAGTTTAAGAACATGATCTGTTCTTTATTTCTTATTTTAATTTCCTCATGCAAATTGTTCATAGTCTTTCAGTTAATAATTTATAAACACATTCATAATCAGTTTCCTCAAGGCCTAATCTTGCTCTGCTTATTTTCCTTTCTTCTGAATATCCCCAGACTATTGTAATTTATTTTCCATGCTGAAAGCACAAAACCTAGTGACTTGAGACAGGTCTCTCTAAGGTTCAACAAGCTTATTTAGCTATCTGGTTATGTATGGGAAATGGTTTTATATTTAATTCAACAAAAAGTCCTGTGGTCAGAAATGTGATGCTTTCTTTGTTTTCAGGCAGCACTATATGTTTTAGAAAACAATGAGTCAAAATTACTGTTTTATTTTCAAAAGAAGTCATAACATATTAGGTTGATAGGTTGCTCAGGCCCCTCAGGAGTGGAAGAAGGTCCTCATAGCTTCCCTATAAGATATTTTTATGTATTTTTGTTGTTGCTTTTGTTATTTTATTTGTTTCCTTTTAGGCTTTAAAACAGATCAATATCAAAACATTTTCCTATCTCCTTTTTTTAAAAATTGACACAGACTGATGTAAATGATTACATCAATAGAAAGAATGGGCATTAATTATCTTGTGTAGCCTGGTGCTCTGCTTTTCTTAGCTGTCATTAAGAGACTCATAGGAGAGAGCAGAAGGAGCATGTCTATTCCTATTGTGGGATAACTTTTCTTTTTAACGTCTTGATTGATAGTACCATGATCAATTAGTTAGAAAGTAAGCTGCATAAAATTTTGTGATCAATATTTTCCTCAATAGGGAGCTGGTTTTCTTCATTAGTAATTTGCTCATTTTCTCTCCCTTTTCTTTTCTTTGTATTTGTACCCATGTCCAGCTCCTTTCCTTTTTCCTACCATTGTAACCAAAGTAGATGGCTCACTATTTCCTGATTATTCCCTATACATTCTGCTGTCTTGCTTTAATCATTTGAGCCTATCCACATCAACCTCCTTTTACTAGTAACATCATTTGCCAAATCCCATTTTTCTTTCTAGAGTTAATTAAGATGCCATCTCCTAGAGGAGGTCTTCTTTCCCTATTTCTCTCAACTGTAATTACTCTGTAATTTTAAGTAGTTGTGTACCTTTCTCTGACACTGTTTTAAGCTTTACTTAGTTTAAAGAAATGGTTTGTACCTCTATTTGTATTCAACATAGTTGATTTTACAGTTCCTTTTATAGAGAAATTGGAAATGTGTTTAAAAAGAAGGGACATTTAATAAATGAATATTTTGTCACTCCAGTCCTTTGACAACTATTTGGGGACAATGATCAAATTGTATGCTTTTATGTGTTATAATGCCTAACACAGTGCATTAATTTTAGTCAGCACTAAATGACATTTTATGTTTATGCCAGTAGGATTGTAATAAGAAATAGGATATTTGCTATTTAAATCTCAGATAAAGTCAATTGTCTACATTTAGCTATTCAGATTTTATGTACTTTGGCTGAAATCTTAGTATCTTCATTTTCTTGTTTTGAAATGATGATAATGACCCTTATTTCCTGTTGTCTTCTGACAAGTGAATAACCATGAAAGTTCTATGTATAGTCCCTTATATGTGTGTTAAATTAAATACATATCAACTGAGTGTTATTATTTTGTAATTCTACTGATTTCCTTCTTGCTTTCTAAATAAGAACTGAGTGTTTATTCCACATCCTATTTACTTTGGACTAGAAGTTATACATGTCATTTGAGTCTTCCTCATTGCCTTTAGACATTTATTACTAGTACATTTATTTGAAAAACCCTCTTGGCTATGTGAGGATATCATGTTGAAACCCAAAACTATAGGGCCTGTTCTATTCTTTTGAACAATATAACTCAGTCTGGATATGCCACAAGTCTTCCACGAGCATCCCTTCTGGAGCCAAAGCAAGGTCACCGATGATATGTGGCTATCACACCACCCTTGTGCTCACTTCCTTTGAGGCTCCCTGACTTCCAAAGCCACTTGCTTCAAGAACCTCCTCTCCATGTAGCCATGTGGAGAGGGTGAAAAGCAGGCTTTGAAGACCATGGGGCCAACAGAAATCTGCTTTCATCCTACTACTTAAAGGCAGTTACTTTAATGAAACATCACCTTGATTCATGGCTACACAGTGCACAGATGTTGTCTGCTTTACAGCCCCTGCCCGTGCAGTTTAAAGATAATAATATCAATCTAGTCATAAAAGAACCAAAGTAATAAACAGAGTCCACAAAGGCTGTGTCACACATTTTCTCCAGGTTTTTCAGTGGAGTCCTTACTTCAGTTCAATTTTCCTACTCAGGGCGGAATTCCTCTCGCGGTTTCTCTCAGAATCAGATATGACTTGGCACCTCGTCTGGGAAAAGTTGCTAACAAGGAATCTCTCGTTCTGAGGTGTCCATAATAGAAAAGTGGGTAGTATCTTTCTTTAGTGTCATCCATTTTGTCCACTTCTCTTCTTTCCATCACGATTTCCCCTTTCTTTCAGCTTTTGTCTTTCTTAATTTTGATTCTTTGTGAATGGTGCCTCTGGTTCAGGCATTCTGATAAAGCATAATTAGGCATCGGCCGTAGCCTTCCTGGAGCCTCTCCCTTTGGCCATTCCCAGGAGGTTGATAAGGTTGGAAGGGTAAAGCATAATAGGACCATCTCTGTCCTTAGGCAGGGACATTACTTACAGTCACTTCTAGCTTGACCATAAGAGTATAGACTGACATCCACCCCAAGGTTCCCTTAGGAAGACACAGAGACAAGTTCAAAGGGATAGAGATAGTACTTTACTCATCGATGCCCCCATCATGTGAAACATGGTGTCTGGAACCCAGGCCTTGTGAGGTGGTAAAGGGAGAGATTTTGTCTCAGAGTCCTCTCCAGCTCTGTCATTTCCTCTGCTGTTCCCAGATTTCTAAGACATTTTCGTTTTGCTCCTCACTCACACATTCACATGAAGACTTGCTCATGCTCTTGACTTCAGTTCACCATATACTCCCATGTATAATTTTGCTCTCTGTATATTCATCCTGAGGAAGGGTCCTTATCCCAGGTACAGGTGACTGAAATAGCCTTAACCCTGATGTGATGTGGAGGGGCAGGGAGAGAGGGTGGCTTAGGGTCATCAGAACATCCTCTGGAGTCTCTGAGTAGCTGGACCAAATGGTCAACAAGCAGTGAGAAATACTGTCAGTACACTACAGCCACCCTTGAGCTGTGATTTCTGGGTTGGTACCAGGGAAATTAAGAGGAGTATACAATGAGGAACCTAGAGATCCAGGTGTCTAAGGTAAACAGGAAGAAGAAATTCTCCTGCCAGGACTGCAACAAGTCTGATGTTGCACGTTCATATACTGACAATATCTTCACGTTGTATGCATCCCTTCTTTTCTATTAGAGGAGAGTCTTTTAGTGTGGGGTGTATAATGCCCTCTTAGAAAATCCAAGATATGTAGAGTAAGGGTGATTGGATTAAATCTACAACTTCAATATTGCCTATGGAAGCTGGGGACCAAGAGAACCTCAGTGAGTTTATGTTCTCAACTACAACTCAGCCCCTCCTAGAAACGATTTCCCTGGAAGCACCAGAAGACATTCGCATCAGTATTCCCAGCTACCTTTATTACTCCCTTCGAGACCTGCTGCTTCATCCTGCCTCGATCCTCAGTGCTCTTTTCTGCTTCTCTGACTGGGAGAGAGTAACTCTCCCATTGCTCAAGCCATTATGCTCCCTGAAAACTTCAGACAGGGTATACAGTGCCAGCTTACATTTATTTTTCATTGATCCACAAAATGAAAAACAAAAGAACTACCCAATACAACAAACAGCTGGAAACAGTGTGGACAACATTGCATTACAGATTAATTCCTTTAGCATAACTGGAATCTGACTGCCAGTATATTTGTATGGTTTAACTAACAAGATAAACAGTTTTTTTCTAATCTAGATTTATGTTTGGCACTTAACCTATAGTTGTTTTCTTATTCAGATTCTACATTTTGAACCTCAGCTCTTTTGCTATCTTTTTTGTTAGCGGCACCCAGTTCCTGTCTCCAACTCTATCTTTGTGCCTCTGCTACCACCCTTGGAGATATCTAGAAAGTTTGGTATTCTTTACCGAATAAAGAAATTGAATCTCAACAACAACAAAACATCACTGGTTTAAAGTAGGAGGTGAAGGAAGAGTGATATCTAGTCTGAATTAAGGAAGTGGGGTTACTGGAATGCCCTGGTCTTTGGTGCATACTCCTGTGTTGACTTAACCTGAGAATTCTGGATATACTTCTTTGAAGTTTTCCTGTACTGGATGCCGAAAGATCAATTTAATAAAGGATACCTCTAAGGACATTGATAGGGGAGTGTTGAGATAGAAAATAGACACTAATATTGAACTGATCTAGAAATGGAACCCAATAAAAGATGTTCTCATATACAACTCAAGAGATTTCAGTTATTATGTGGCCAAATAAAGATTAAATTCATATATTAATCAAAGTAAAAGAATGAGTGCTTCATATCCCCAAATTATAGAAGTGTGCTGTCCAATATAATCTCCACTAGCCACATGTGGCTATTGAACACTTGAAATATGGTAAATCTGAATTGCAGTGTGCTGTAAGTATAAAATACACACTTGATTTCAGACGTTTAATTAAAAAAAGATATTCTGTATCTTTTAGAAATTTTAAATATTTATTACATGTTAAAATGATAATGTTTCACAGATATTAATTTAACATATATTATTAAAATTAATTTACCTATTTCCTTTTATTTTTTAACATGGTTGCCCCCCTCTCCCCATCACTGTCAGCTGAAGGCCTCTCTGTAGGAACTCTATTAACTTTACATGTTGTAATTATTTTTGCCAAATAAATTTGAATTATTCATGTGTGTACATGATCAAAGCTGAGGGAACTATGGGCAAGGTTCATAGAAATTGTGGTTCCCATTTCATCCTCATCCTCTTCTTCAGCACAGTCTTTCTGGTTCTGGTTAACACTAATTTGGCTAGGAAATGAATTTCCCCAGATGGCCCCATCCTGCTTAGCATTCTGAAATACCTCATCCCCCAGCTCTGAACCCTACTGTTTACAGGGCGAAAACCAAGGAGATCAAGCAGGGAATCAAGAAAATATTGAGAAGTTTATAACAAACAAAACGGATGGCCTTAGGGACTGAATTTGATAATTGGGAATAATTTTCATGGTGTTCAGAAAATTTAAATAATTACTACATGAATAAATTTGGATTTTGTGTCCCCCAATATTTCATTGGTTCATGGAGATTTCTATATTTTGCTCCTGTTTTATATTGCACCAGCTGGAAAGTTTATAATGCATTTTTTGACTGCCAGGATTTATCTGCAAATTTACCTATGACATCAAGCCATAATTATAGGAGCTTAATTTGAGTGAGAACGAAATTAAATTAAAGAACCAATATTTTGGGGCGGGCCGTGGTGGCTCAGCGGGCAAGAGTGCTTGCCTGCCGTGCCGGAGGACCCCGGTTCGATTCCCGGCCCCAGCCCATGTAAAGAACAAACGGACAAACAAAATATAATAAAACAAGAAAATGTTTGAAAATGTTTCCCTTTCTTCCTCCCTTCCTTCCTTCTATCCTTCCTTCCTTCTCTGCCTTTCCTTTAAAAAAAAAAAAAAAAAAAAAAAGAACCAATATTTTTTTCCAGTAGTTTATATGCCTCTAAACTTCCTGAGTTGCTTAATACATAAATGTGATACAGAAGCTGGCTCCAAGACTTTTATTTTTATAATTGAGTGAGTAACATGTTTATCCTCTTCTGTAGCCCTGCTACATCGTTTTAATATTTTTAGCTAATTATTTTCTGGATTGTGCATTTTCCTATGATTTTTCCTTCTTTCTAATGAATTTATTCTATTTTAAGAGGACATGTGTGTGTGTGTTTGGTTTTAAATGAAAAAGTATATCCTTTTGTTCACCTTTACAAGAACTCTCGGAGTTCATCATATATTACAGCTTACCTTTCATCAAATTTCATATACCATCTGTATCCTCACCATTCCTTAGATTATAGTTAAATTGTCTTATCCTTCTTTCGACCCTGTTGTGTCAGCCATTTCTTCTTGTATTGGGGCAGACACAAGTTTCCATTTGTTCCAGATCTTCAAATTGGTGGGTTTGTTGAACAAGTAGTAAAATATTTGTGGTTCCTTCCTGATCATCCCCTGAATACAGTGGACATTCAAAATTTGACCAATAGTCCCGGGGATTAGTTCACACAGGTAAACAATATAATTTGGTTAGCTATTTTTTGGATAGTGGTTTAGGGTTTCATATATATTATTTTATTAGCATCCTTTGAAAATGTCTTATGGTACAGCTGATCTGTGATGAAGCCAACCATTCCTCTAGAACTTCTGAAATAATTTATCATTTCCATGGAACTCTTTTTCATCAAAGTAATTGCTTTTATTCCCTCTCCCTTCTTTGCTTTGCAACTATAAAGTCTGATCCTAGCCAAAATATAAAACTTTTCATGCCCTTCCAAACAGTTTCTAGATTATGGTTTACAGATTATGACCTCTGATAGTTTTTCTTGACAACTATGTTCCAATATCCTTTTCCACATAGAACACCTAACACCAGTTTAATCATTTGACAAACCAGACCCATGCTACATGTCTCAGTTTGAAGTTCATCTACTCGACAGTGCCTTCCTTTATTTCCTCCAATGGAATCAATCAACCAGCTTGACCTACATGAGTATTTCCTTCTGGTAGTAGATTATTGACTCCTCTCATGAGAAGTATTATCAATGTTTTCAACTTTATTTACTTTTAGTCCTGTTGATACAATGCTTTACGTACTGTAGTTATTTTTGCTGAATAAATTTGCTGAATAAACTTGAATAATTCATGTGTGCACATCTTATTTCTTTTGAAAACTTCTTAGAGTAAGAATCAAGTTGTTAATATAAGAGAATATTCTTCAAATCCTCCTTTAAATGGGCCTTGTACGATTCTGAGTTTAATGAAAGTTTATATACTATAATGACTTCTTGTTTTGGAATGAAACTGACCATTAATTACATCTGGGATGTACCAATTTGGCCACTAGGAAGTATGGATTTGGGTTCACGTATGCTAAGATGTCTGAATTTGGGTTCACCTATCTGAGTCCTAATTTTCTTAATAAAAAGAATGGTAATTACTCCAATATGTGATTTATTTTAGGTTGTAGGTGACTTTATTCAAGGAAAAATTACAAGAGTCTGAAACATGGTAATAACTTATAGATAGGAGGTCATTTTATTATTTTACCTACATATATTGTTTCCTCTAATGTTTACACAGCGCTAGTCACAATAATTTTAATAGCATTCCAATTCGGAGCCTACAGACTTTATAGGCCTAAAAGAAATAGATTGCTCACTTGCCATTCCAAATACTTGTTATTCCTCTATGGTATGCTTTCTCTATGAAATTATAAATTGTATTAGGTCAGTATTGTTTCATTCATTTGTGCATTTTGCACTGAGTCAATCAGGATAACAAAAACATAACCCTGTTTAGGAACATTTTTAAGATACATTAGTAAAATGTGTATTTCAAGAGGATAGGAGAATAGAATATGTGTAATGAGGTATATAATAAAATAGAATATGGAGGATTATATATTGCAATGGAATATGGTACTAAATTTCAGGTATCCTCCATTTCAAACAATTACTCTAATGCTTAGAATTTTGGGATGCTCTGGATGAAGTGAAATAAACTCCTACTTTCTCTTTTTATTTGTGTTTCAATGCAAACACATCTCCTTCACCTTTGGAAATGTGTAGGTTTGTGTAGATTTGGATAGGTAGAAAAGATCTTGTAGGTATGTAATACTTCTGGGAGGGGAAACCATGAGGACAGGAAACCCAGAACTTGTCTGTATCTTTGACCTACAGGAGAAGCATTGCTATGGCTAGAGGAATTTCACGTGACCCCAGTTGTGAGCATAAAGCAGTGAGAAGTTGAGGAGTCACATACTGGCTATGGACTGCTAACTGAAAGTAATATCTCTTTAGTTTGGAGATAACTGTTCTTGGGCACATTTGCAAAATGTCTGCTTAAAAATTTAACAGAATTAATACTTTGTGTTAGGGGTTTGTTTCAATTGCTTATATAAGACAGAATGCAGTCCTTAGATATTAGTCTATCAAGATTGTAAGATTCTGAGATTAGAAAGACATTGTTTTGGGATATCTGTGGCTCAATCTAAAAGACAGAAAGTGTGGTTCATGTCTGTGTTTAGAAGGGAGCCTGAAAGGAGAATTTAGGCGAGGAGGATCGTTATTCAACTTTTTAACTTTTTGTAGACATCGGGCTTTCTTTTTCCTGCCAGATCTTGAGGCTTCAAAAATGTGCAATACTTCATCATATTCCTTCATCAGCTTTGATATTGCTAGGAGAGATGTCAGTTACACTAAGAACTCTAGCTCCAGGTAAAAATATTAAACCGTGAGGATATGATAACCCTAGATCTCTAAGCATTGACTGGAGGAAAAGTTTCCAACCTGGTGGGGGCACAAACAGGTTCAAGCTAGGGTTTAAATAAGAATACTAGTGTTTCTAATATATGAAGCGGTGTCTGGACCTATGCTAACTGTGGCAGGATTATGATTACAATTAGTCGGAAATTAGAGCCCACATGTAGGTATTTTAGAGAGAAGATTTTACTTCCTCAATGGGGAAATTTGTCATAATTTAAGATTGTTTCTCCCCCTATGTCTATCATAGCAGTGGAACTTTATGCAGAAATAGCCCTTCATCACAAATGACTCTTCATGTGTTTTTGGAGAAAACAAGGCAGAATTGGCAACTTAATCTGTCCGGTTGTCAGAGTCATCAGTGTGAGTATATTTGAGTTCTTCAGCATACTGCCATGTGTCCTTTTTTTTGACCACTGGCCAATCTGCCCCTGCAGTTCTACCTAGGAATGCTAGCACCTTTGGGATAGCAGCTACCAAATCAAAAGTGCAAGATATTATATAGGTGAAGTGAGTTTGGATTCTTCCTACCACCACTCAATTTTTTCTTACTGCTTTATACTGACTAAAGAATTTATTTTCCCATGTAACATAATCTTCAAAAGGTTCTGAGGTTTGAAGTAGAGCAGAAGCTTGAAATGCTAATAACTGAGAAAATTTTCAGAAGAGATATCAGGTGCTCAACGTGTTTAATGGGTACAAAGGAGAAATGGGAGACAAGAAAATACAAGTTTGTCTGGGACTGTGATAACAGAACATGTCATACTTAAAAGATGAATAAGACAAATGACTTTAGGAAAATAAAGCAGGGGGAACAGTTTTTGTTTCAAGAAAACATGTGTCTCAGAGTCATGAGAAAAAGCAAAAAATTACTTTGAATTGCTGTCTTTATGAAACAATGGGAGTCAAATCTGAGAGAATTCTACTTTTGCCATATATCTATAGTAACTATGGATTTTTTTTAAACAGGGCAATAGCATGATTTAAGTTGTGTTTTATTCAGATTTTTCTGGAAGTATTGTTCAGGTATTTGAGGAATTTGGCTAGAAGCAGTTGGATCACTTTAGTATGCTATTAAAGGAATCACGTTAAAGTATGAATTCATGTCTGCTTTGTTTCAGCCAGACCTAATCTTTTTTTTTTTTAATTTTTTTATTAATCAAAAAAAAGAAAAGAAATTAACACAACATTTAGAAATCATTCCATTCTACACATGCACTCAGTAATTCTTAGTATCATCACATAGCTGTATGATCATCATTTCTTAGTACATTTGCATCGATTTAGGAAAAGAACTAGCAAAACAGCAGAAAAAGATATAGAATGTTAATATAGAGAAGAGAATTAAAATAATAATACTAACAATATATATATATATAAAAAGGAAAAAGAAAAAAACAAAAACAAAAGATACAAACACACAAACAAACAAACAAAAAACCATATTTCAGGTGCAGCTTCATTCAGTGTTCCAACCTAGTTACATTACACTTAGGTATTATTGTGCTGTCCATTTTTGAGTTTTTGTATCTAGTCCTGTTGCACAGTCTGTATCCCTTCAGCTCCAATTACCCATTATCTTACCCTGTTTCTAACTCCTGCTGGTCTCTGTTACCAATGATATAGTCCAAGCTGATTCTCGAATGTCGGTTCACATCAGTGGGACCATACAGTATTTGTCCTTTAGTTTTTGGCTAGACTCACTCAGCATAATGTTCTCTAGGTCCATCCATGTTATTACATGCTTCATAAGTTTAGTCTGTCTTAAAGCTGCATAATATTCCATCGTAGGTATACGCCACAGTTTGTTTAGCCACTCGTCTGTTGATGGGCATTTTGGCTATTTCCATCTCTTTGAAGTTGTAGATAATGCTGCTATAAACACTGGTGTGCAAATGTCCGTCTGTGTCTTTGCCCTTAAGTCCTTTGAGTAGATACCTAGCCGTGGTATTGCTGGGTCGTAATCCATTCTGCCATTCTATGTCTTTTGATTGGGAAATTCAGTCCATTAACTTTTAGTGTTATTACTGTTTGGATAATATTTTCCTCTACCATTTTGGCTTTTGTATTATATATATCATATCTGATTTTCCTTCTTTCTACACTTTACTCCATACCTCTCTCTTCTGTCTTTTCGTATCTGACTCTAGTGCTCCCTTTAGTATTTCTTGCAGAGCTGGTCTCTTGGTCACAAATTCTCTCAGTGACTTTTTGTCTATAAATGTTTTAATTTCTCCTTCATTTTTGAAGGACAATTTTGCTGGATATAGGAGTCTTGGTTGGCAGTTTTTCTCTTTTAGTGATTTAAATATATCATCCCACTGTCTTCTAGCTTCCATGGTTTCTGCTGAGAAATCTACACATAGTCTTATTGGGTTTCCCTTGTATGTGACAGATTGTTTTTCTCTTGCTGCTTTCAAGATCCTCTCTTTCTCTTTGACCTCTGACATTCTAACTAGTAAATGTCTTGGAGAACGCCTATTTGGGTCTATTCTCTTTGGGGTGCGCTGCACTTCTTGGATCTGTATATTTAGGTCTTTCATAAGAGTTGGGAAATTTTCAGTGATAATTTCTTCCATTAGTTTTTCTCCTCCTTTTCCCTTCTCTTCTCCTTCTGGGACACCCACAACACGTATATTTGTGCGCTTCATATTGTCATTCAGTTCCCTGATTCCCTGCTCAAGTTTTTCCATTCTTTTCCCTATAGTTTCTGTTTCTTTTTGGAATTCAGTTGTTCCATCCTCCAGTTCACTAATTGTAGCTTCTGTCTCTTTAGATCTACCATTGTAGGTATCCATTGTTTTTTCCATTTTTTCTTCTTTGTCCTTCACTCCCACAAGTTCTGTGATTTGTTTTTTCAGATTTTCTATTTCTTCTTTTTGTTCAGCCCATATCTTCTTCATGTCCTCCCTCAATTTATTGATTTGGTTTTTGAAGAGTTTTTCCATTTCTGTTCGTATATTCAGCATTAGTTGTCTCAGCTCCTGTATCTCATTTGAACTATTGGTTTGTTCCTTTGACTGGGCCATATCTTCAATTTTCCGAGCGTCATCCATTATTTTCTGCTGGTGTCTGGGCATTTGATCAGATCTCCCTGGGTGTGGGACCCAGCTGGTTGAAAGGTTTTTCTGTGGAATCTCTGGGCTCTGTTTTTCTTTTCCTGCCCAGTAGGTGGCGCTCGTGGCGGTCGTTTGTCTGCGGGGCAGTCAGCCCGGGAAACCGCGCGTGGAGGCGGGGGTCGCTGGCCGTGGCTTGGGGGAGTGCTGGTCCAAATTGCCCAGCTGGCCCGAGACGCCAAGCGTGACGGGAGGGCCCCGCTATCCAATGTTCCCAGTCAGACCGGGGAGCCACGTGCGTGGAGGGGACCCCAGACGCCAGCCACCCAAGCCGGGAAAACGTGCACCCCTCGGGTATCTCACAGCAGTGGATTCTCCCTGCCCATTCAGCCGTTCCAGAATGGGGTACGCTGTCTTTTTTGGTCTCTGTCGTGACTCCGGGAGCTGTTTCGTATTGTTTCTGTTTCTTTAGTTGCTTTTCTGGAGGAGGATCTAAGACCCGCGCGTCTTACTAAGCCGCCATCTTCTCCGGAAGTCCCTAATCTTTTTTATCTCTCCACCTGTCATGATGCAGTCTCCCAGAAGTACAGAGTTCCATATGACCATGTTCTTGATCATTTGCTTCCTAGGGATCTAGGACACAGTGCACTGCCCAGTCTGTGCCCATTGCCCTACTCCGAATTTGGTGTCTTGGAATAATTTTGTGATTCAGGAGACCAGGAGCTACAACTATTTTATTTCCTGTTTTTGTAATATGTTTTGAAACCTGGTAGTCTATGCCCCCAGGTACGTTCATCTTTAAGACTGCCTTAGCTATTTCTGCCCTATTGCATTCCTGTATGAATTTCACATTTGACTTTTCAAATTAAAATAAAAAAACACTTCTAGGATTTTGATTTTTGTATTGAATCTAGATATTAACTTTGGGGAAGTTATTGTCTTCTTGATAGTATTGCTAATCTGTAACTATAAAATATCTTCTATTTAATTCCCAAATATATGTCTTTCAATGTACACGTGTATATTTTTTGTTAGACTTATTCCTAGGTAATAGATTTTTTGATGTTGTTGTAAATTTAGGTTCTTTTATTTTGCTTTCTGTTTGTTGTTGGCATATACAAACATAAGTTTAGATGGCAGTGTTAATTTCATATATTCTTGCATTTTGGTCAAAGACACCCTTGAGTTTTCAAAGTACATAGTCTGGTTTGTCCAAAATGAGTTTTATAAACCCTCGTTTTCTATCTTTATGTTTATTTGTTTTTTTCCAGACTTTTCGTACTGACTTGTCCCCCTATTACCATGTAGAAAAGAAGAGGTGATAGTGGAACTTGTGATAGTGGGACTTCATTGTCTTGTAAGGGAAATGTGTGCAATATTTAGCCATTGATTATGGTGTTTACTGTATGTCTTGTGGAAATATGCTAAATCCAACTGAGGAAACTCATTTCTATTTTAACTTGCTAAGTTCTTAAATAGGCATTTACTTTTTTTGTATGGGCAGGCATTGGGAATCAAACCCAAGTCCCCGGCATGGTAGGCAAGAATTCTTCCACTGAGTCACTGTTGCACTGCCCGAATTGGGCATTTACTTTTGTCAGATGTTTTTTGTGCTGCCCCTGAGATGGATCACATGGTTTCACTTGTTATTCTATGTGAATGTGGTGAATCACATTAATCACTCTTCCAGTAATCAGTTTCACTGGTTCATCGTGAGTTACCATTTTATTTTATCATTGGATTGGATTTAATTTATTTTTGTGTGTGTATTCGTGAGAGAGATTGATATGGTATATTTCTTTCTTGTAATACTATATTATTTCCTGTTGTTTTACTTTTAATCTATTTGTATCTCTATGTATGAACCGGGTTTCTTGTAGGCAAAATGTAATCGGGTCGTGCTTATTTATTCAAACTTAACATTTCTGCCTTTTGATTGGGTCATTTAATCTATCTTCATTTAATTTGATCATTTATATGGTTGCATTAAATATACCACATTGCTATTTGTCTGCTCTTTTATTTGAATAACAAATTTTATTTTTAGAAAGTTTTCGATTTACAGAGAAAATGCACAGAAAGTACAGAGCACTCATATACTCTCCTCCACATCGAAACCTTCTCCTATTATTAATATTTTGCATTGTTCTGATGTTTGTTACAACTGATGAACTATTATTGATACATTTTAGTAACAAAAGCCCATAATTTGCAGCAGGTTTCTCTCTTTGTGTATACAGTTCTATGAGTTTTCAAAAATGTGTAATGTTATGTATTCACAATTATGGTTTCATTGCTCTAAAATTGCCCTGAGCTCCATCTATTCATCATTTCACTCTACTCCACCCCACTCACAATATGTAGCAACTATGATTTTTTAAAATTTTCTCTATAGCTTTTCCTTTTCCACAATGTCATATATATGAAATCATGCAGTTTTTAGCCTTTTCAGACTGACTCCTTTCACTTAGCATTATGTATTCAAGGTTCCTCTGTTTTTTTCATGATTTGATGGCTCATTTCTTTTTATTCCTGAATGATAGTACATTGTATGTATGTGCTACAGTTTGTTTTTCCATTCATCTAAGGAAGGGCACTTTGGTTGCATGCAATTTTTTTATGATTACGCATAAAGTTGCTATAAACATGCATGTGAAAGTATTTGTGTGGATATAAATTTAAACTTCTTTGTGTAAATACCTGAGTGCAATTGCTGCATCTTATGATAAAAGGCTATATTTAGCTTTGTAAGAAACTGCCAAGCATCTTTCAAAGTGGTTATGCCATTTTGCATTCTCACCAGCAGTGAATGAGAGTTCTTGTTACTGTATATCCTCACTAGCATTTGATGTTGTAGGTGCTTCCAATTTTAAGCATTCCAAAAGGTGAATGGTGGTATTTCTTTGCTGTTTTAATTTGCAATTTCCTAATGATATATGATATTAGTATCTGTTATGGTCAGGTTCATGTGTCAACTTGGCCAAGTGGTGGTACCTGTTTGTCTGGTTGGGCAAGTGCTGGCCTGTCTGTTGCTATGAGGACATTTCATAGAATTAAATCATGATCATGTCAGCTGCATCCACAGCTGATTCCATTTGTAATCGGCCAAAGGGAAGTGTCTTCTGCAATGAGTGGTGCTTAATCTAATCACTGGAAGCTGTTGAAGGAGGATTCAGAAGAAACCGGCTCTTTCTGCTTCAGCTGGTGAGCCTTTCCTGTGGAGTTCCTTCAGACCCTCCATCAGAATTGTCGGCTTCACAACCTGCCCTGCAGATTTTGGACTCTGCATTCCCGTGGTCATGTGAGACACTTTTATAAATTTTATATTTGCAAATGTTCCCTGTTGATTCTGTTTCTCTAGAGAAACCTAACTAATACAGCATCTTTTCATATGCTTATTTTCCATCTATATATCTTTGGTGAGATGTCACTTGATCTCTTTTGTCCATTTTTAAATTCGTTTGTCTCTTTGATTCTTATTGAGTTTTAGGAGTTTTTAGTGTATTGGAATTTAAGTCTTTTAACATATATGTGCTTTGCAAATATTTTTTCCTAGTCCATATTTTTATGTTCTCTTACATGTCCTTAAAAGAGCAAATATTTTTCTTTTAATTTTAATGAAATCCAATATATCAATGATTTATTTCATGAGTTATGCTGTTGGTGCTGTATCTAAGAAATCATTACCAAAACAAAGGTCACCTAGATTTTCTCCTTACAATTTATAGATATATATTATAGCTTACTCTTAGGCCAATGATAATTTTGAGTTGTTTTTTGTATAAGGTATAAAGTCTGTATTTAGGTCATTTAGTCCAATATTATCCCAGCTTTCTTTTCTTTACCACTTGTGTTGAATACCTTTTTCTATCCATTCACTTTCAAACTATTTGTATCTTTAGGGCTAAGATGAATCTCTTGTAAACAGCACACAAACAGATCATGTTTTTAAATCCATTCTGTCAATCTATGTATTTTAACTGGGAAGTTGCATCCATTATTATTACTGTAAAAGAAATTCTTGATTCAACAATTTTATCCTTTTTTTTGTCAGTTCTCTTTTTCCTGTCTCTATATTTATCCTTTAGTTTACCTTTACTCATACTCTTCAATTCTGTGCCTTCTTCCAGACCTCTTTCCTGTCTTTTTTTTCAGTCAACAGAACTCCATTCAGTACATCTTATAGGGCAGTTCTCTTGTTAACAATTCCCTCCATTTTCCATAATTATCTCCTCAAATAATCTTCCTAGTCTGTTTTAGTTTGCAAAAGCTGTCAGAATGCAATATATCAGAAATGGAATGGCTTTTGAAAAGGGAGTGTATTAAGCTTCAAGTTTCAGTTTTGAGGTTTTGTAAATATCCAAATTAAGGGACCCAGAGAAAGATACCTTAACTCCAAAGAAAGGGACCGATGACATTTGGGCTTTCTCTCTCAGCTGGGACGGCTCATGGAGACATCTGCTAGGTTTCTCTCCCAGCTTCTTGTTTTATGAAGCTCACCCAGGGGTGTTTTTCTTCTTCATTGCCAAAGATGTCTGACTGTGTGGGCCCTGTGGTTCTGAAGATTTTTCCAAAATGGCTCCTCCTAAAAGGGCTTCAGTAAGCAACCCAAACTTGAATGGGCGTAGACACATTCCATTGAAACCATCTAATCAAAAATTACCACCCACAATTGGGTGAGTCTCATCTCCTTGGAAACAATAAAAAACACCTCACCCTGCAATATTGAATGACAATTAAAGAGCATGGCTTTTCTGGGGTAGAAAATAGCTTCAAATTGGTACAAAGTCCTGGTCTCATCTTGTCTCCTTCTAGGACACCAGTGGGTCTTATATTTGTGTACTTCTTCTTGTTAATCATTTCCCTGGGATCCAATTCAAATTTTTCTGTCTTTTTCACCATTTCTTCCTTTGTGCATTTGAATTCAGTAGCTCTGTCCTTTAGTTCACTTATTTTTTCTTCTCCCTCTTCATATCTCCTGTGTATATCTCTAAAATATTTTTAATTTGATTGACATATCTTTCATTCTGTAAAATATTTTATTTTTCTATTTATTCTTTCAAATTGTACTTGCTCCTCTACTGTCCTCTTGAGATCCTTTACATCTTCAGTCAACCCATTGAAGTTATTTAGGAGATTTGTATGAACATCTTTGACTAGTTATTCCAAAATCTGTGTTTCCTCCCATTTTTTAATTTGGTATTGGGCTTGGCCATATCTTCTTGTTCTGTCATGTGGTTTGTGATTTTTTTTTTCACCGCTTTGTGATATTTTTGCTGTTTCTTTGCATTTGATTATCTTGACAAGGTTATGTTGAAAGCTGATTTTCCTCACTTGTCCAGGATGTTATAATTTCTTGGATTTGCCTTGAATCTCCGTGTCACTAGGTATGTCGGTAATTACCAGCCACACCAGGGCTGGGCCTCACACAGGAGTTCAGCCTTGTCAGGTTGGTCAGAAAAGCAGTTTGCCAGACTGTATTTCCCCTTTTCTAACAGAAGGTGGTAGTATTCTGCCACCTCTTCTCCACAAGCCACTTCCCTTATTTGGAAGCTCCCTGGGTTGGGATGGAACAAGGCAACAACAATCCAGTCAGTGCCCCAGTTCTCTGTGTGCTCTAAGGGTATGGGGTGGGCACTGTGTGCATATACTGAGACCCCACCTGTGGGCACAATGTGTCTGGTGATTTCCAGGCTCCAATGTGGAAAGACCTTGGGCTTGGGGACTGAGAGGTTCAATTTCCCAAGCCTGCAGCCAGCACAGGAGTGCTCTGCTTTTTCACTAGCTAGTAAAACCTGGGTTTGTTTTAGGGTACTGCTTTCACAGTTGGATCATTCATATTTCTCAGCCAAATCAGGGTTGGTTTCCTGTGCAGGGGGGTGTGGACCAACTCCAGTGGGCCTGGGTAGAGTCTGGAGAGGTTCTGAAGAACCTCGCATTCCTCCGCATCTTCCATCCTGTTCAGTGACTTAATTGTCTTCAGAATCTGTTTACCTCATGGAGCCCAGGCAGTGTCTGACCAGGCAGGGCTGAATCTGCAGGGTTCCTATGCACTCACTTTGTTGTCCAAAATCTGGCTCAGTGTAGGGCCGTGTCCCCCATTTTATTTGCGATGAAAGACTGCCCCAGCTGCCTCCATCAGCAGCCATCTGCCAGGCAAGGATCAGGCTGCCTACTACTGTTTCCCTCTAGAGTGGGGATGGACACCAGGACGCAGAACAGGAAACACAGTTTGTGCCCACGTTTTCTCAGACTGTTCATCACTCACTGACCTGGACCTGGAAATGTCGTCCCCTGTCCCTTGGGTTCACAAACAGTTGATTTGGGCATTTTCTGCCTGGCTACTGCTACCTTTAGGGAAGATATTATAGTTCCTTCCATGATCCTCCATTATGGAAATTTCTCCTTGCTGCCCTTTTGTATTTTGCCCTCCCCTCCAGCTTAATTCTTCCCGTGGCTATTTGTGTGCTTGGTCCTCTGTATCTGGATAGAGATATTTCTGTTTCACTTCCATGAGAGATTTTACATTCTGTGTCCCCAGTTGGAGTTGGGAGGGTTCCCGGCCCTGCTTTCTCTGCAGTTTCCATGCTGTGTGGGACTGAGTGAAGGGGAGAGGAGAGGACTCGCTCAGTCCTCTAAGCAAGGATGGAGGTTTCTAACCAGTTGGTTTTCTTTTCCTCAATTCAGCCTTTGTGGGATCCTTCTCCAGTCTCTACCTTCCTCAATAGTTGTGAACAAGTGAGAATTGTCCTTTTTTTTGCTGAATCTCCAGGGAAAGGTTTTCAGTAGTTATTTATGTCTCCATATTTATGATGTCACTCCTGTAATCCTTTGAAAATTAATTGGGGTTTGTTTTATGTCCTATTATATTATAGATAAATATTTCATATTTACTTGAAAAGATTGTGTATTCAATTCCCTCTGGTGTGCTTATGTTTTTCTTCTCTCTCCAGTGCCTTCAATTTTTTTTCTCCAAGATTTGTAGACATTAAAAAGTCAGGTGGAATTCCCCAATCACAAGACATAGAGAATTCCCCAATCAAAAGACATAGATTGGCAGAATGGATTAAAAAACAGGATCCTTCTATATGCTGTCTACAGGAAACACATCTTAGACCCAAAGATAAACATAGGTTGAAAGTGAAAGGTTGGGAAAAGATATTTCATGCAAATAACAACCAGAAAAGAGCAGGAGTAGCTAGACTAATATCCAACATATTAGACTTCAAATGTAAAGCAGTTAAAAGAGACAAAGAAGGACACTATATACTAATAAAAGGAACAAATAAACAAGAAGACATAACAATCATAAATATTTATGCACCGAACCAGAATGCCCCAAAATACGTTAGTAATACACTGCAAACACTGAAAAGGGAAATAGACTCATATACCATAATAGTTGGAGACTTCAATTCACCACTCTCATCAATGGACAGAACATCTAGACAGAGGATCAATAAAGAAATAGAGAATCTGAATATTACTATAAATGAGCTAGACTTAACAGACATTTATAGGACATTACATCCCACAACAGCAGGATACACATTTTTCTCAAGTGCTCATCGATCATTCTCAAAGATAGACCATATGCTGGGTCACAAAGCAAGTCTTAACAAATTTAAAAAGATTGAAATCATACACAACACTTTCTTGGATCATGAAGGAATGAAGTTGGAAATCAATAATAGGCGGAGTGCCAGAAAATTCACAAATACGGGGAGGCTCAACAACACACTCCTAAACAACCAGTGGGTCAAGGAAGAAATTGCTAGAGAAATTAGCAAATACCTCGAGGCGAATGAAAATGAAAACAGAACATATCAAAACTTATGGGATGCAGCAAAGGCAGTGCTAAGAGGGAAATTTATTGCCCTAAATGCCTATATCAGAAAAGAAGAAAAGGCAAAAATTCAGGAATTAACTATCCATTTGGAAGAACTGGAGAAAGAACAGCAAACTAATCCCAAAGCAAGCAAAAGGAAAGAAATAAAAAGATTAGAGCAGAAATAAATGAAATTGAAAACATGAAAACAATAGAGAAAATCAATAAGGCCAGAAGTTGGTTCTATGAGAAAATCAATAAGATTGATGGGCCCTTATCAAGATTGACAAAAAGAAGAAGAGAGAGGATGCAAATAAATAAGATCAGAAATGGAAGAGGAGACATAACTACTGACCTCACAGAAATAAAGGAGGTAATAACAGGATACTATGAACAACTTTACGCTAATAAATACAACAATTTAGAGGAAATGGATGGGTTCATGGAAAGACATGAACAACCAACTTTGACTCAAGAAGACATAGATGACCTCAACAAAACAATCACAAGTAAAGAAATTGAATCAGTCATTCAAAAACTTCCTAAAAAGAAAAGTCCAGGACCAGACGGCTTCACATCTGAATTCTATCAAACATTCCAGAAAGAATTAGTACCAACTCTCCTCAAACTCTTCAAAAAAAATCAAAGTGGAGGGAAAACTACCTAATTCATTCTATGAAGCCAACATCACCCTCATACCAAAACCAGGCAAAGATATTACAAAAAAGAAAATTACAGGCCAATCTCTCTAATGAATATATGTGCAAAAATCCTCAATAAAATTCTAGCAAATCATATCCAACAACACATTAAAAGAATTATACATCATGACCAAGTAGGATTCATCCCAGGTATGCAAGGATGGTTCAACATAAGAAAATCAATTAATGTAATACACCATATCAACAAATCAAAGCAGAAAAATCACATGATCATCTCAATTGATGCAGAGAAGGCATTTGACAAGATTCAACATCCTTTCCTGTTGAAAACACCTCAAAGGATAGGAATACAAGGGAACTTGCTTAAAATGATAGAGGGAATATATGAAAAACCCACAGCTAATATCCTCAATGGGGAAAAATTGAAAACTTTCCCCCTAAGATCAGGAACAAGACAAGGATGTCCACTATCACCACTATTATTCAACACTGTGGTGGAGGTTCTAGCCAGAGCAATTAGACAAGAAAAAGAAATACAAGGCATCAAAATAGTAAAGGAAGAAGTAAAACTACCACTGTTTGCAGACGATATGATACTATACGTTGAAAACCCGGAAAAATCCACAACAAAACTACTAGAGCTAATAAATGAGTACAGCAAAGTAGCAGGTTACAAGATCAACATTCAAAAATCTGTAGCATTTCTATACACTAGCAATGAACAAGCGGAGAGGGAAATCAAGAAACGAATCCCATTTACAATTGCAACTAAAAGAATAAAATACCTAGGAATAAATTTAACTAAAGAGACAAAAAACCTATAAAAAGAAAACTACAAAAAACTGCTAAAAGAAATCACAGAAGACCTAAATAGATGGAAGGGCATACCATGTTCATGGATTGGAAGACTAAATATAGTTAAGATGTCAATCGTACCTAAATTGATTTACAGATTCAATGCAATACCAATCAAAATCCCAACAACTTATTTTTCAGAAATAGAAAAACCAATAAGCAAATTTATCTGGAAGGGCAGGGTGCCCCGAATTGCTAAAAACATCCTGAGGAAAAAAAACGAAGCTGGAGGTCTTGCATTGCCTGACTTTAAGGCATATTATGAAGCCACAGTGGTCAAAACAGCATGGTATTGGCATAAAGATAGATATATCGACCAATGGAATCGAATAGAGTGCTCAGATATAGACACTCTCATCTCTGGACATTTGATCTTTGATAAGGCAGTCAAGCCAACTCACCTGGGACAGAACAGTCTCTTCAACAAATGGTGCCTAGAGAACTGGATATCCATATGCAAAAGAATGAAAGAAGACCCATATCTCACACCCTACACAAAAGTTAACTCAAAATGGATCAAAGATCTAAACATTAGGTCTAAGACCATAAAACAGTTCGAGGAAAATGTAGGGAGATATCTTATGAATCTTACAATTGGAGGCAGTTTTACGGACCTTAAACCTAAAGCAAGAGCACTGAAGAAGGAAATAAATAAATGGGAGCTCCTCAAAATTAAACACTTTTGTGCATCAAAGAACTTCATCAAGAAAGTAGAAAGACAGCCTACACAATGGGAATCAATATTTGGAAATGACATATCAGATAAAGGTCTAGTATCCAGAATTTATAAAGAGATTGTTCAACTCAACAACAAAAAGACAGCCAACCCAATTACAAAATGGGAAAAAGACTTGAATAGACACCTCTCAGAGGAGGAAATACAAATGGCCAAAAGGCACATGAAGAGATGCTCAATGTCCCTGGCCATTAGAGAAATGCAAATCAAAACCACAATGAGATATCATCTCACACCCACCAGAATGGCCATTATCAACAAAACAGAAAATGACAAGTGCTGGAGAGGATGCGGTGAAAGAGGCACACTTATCCAATTTTGGTGGGAATGTCAAATGGTGCAACCACTGTGGAAGGCAGTTTGGTGGTTCCTCAAAAAGCTGAATATAGAATTGCCATACGACCCAGCAAAACCATTGCTGGGAATCTACTCAAAGGAATTAAGGGCAAAAACGCAAATGGACATTTGCACACCAATGTTTATAGCAGCGTTATTTACAATTGCAAAGAGATGGAAACAGCCAAGATGTCCATCAACAGACGAGTGGCTAAACACACTGTGGTATATACATACGATGAAATATTATGCAGCTTTAAGGCAGGATAAACTTATGAAGCATGTAATAACATGGATGGACCTAGAGAACATTATGCTGAGTGAGTCTAACCAAAAACTAAAAGACAAATACTGTATGGTCCCACTGATGTGAACCGACTTTCGAGAATAAACTTGGAATATGTCATTGGTAAGAGAGTTCTGCAGGAGTTAGAAACAGGGTAAGATAATGGGTAATTGGAGCTGATGGGATACAGACTGTGCAATAGGACTAGATACAAAAACTCAAAAATGGACAGCACAATAATACCTAATTGTAAAGTAATCATGTTAAAACACTGAATGAAGCTGCATCCGAGCTATAGGTTTTTGTTTTGTTTTGTTTTGTTCTTACTATTATTACTTTTATTTTTTTTTCTCTATATTAACATTCTATATCTTTTTCGGTTATATTGCTAGTTCTTCTAAACCGATGCAAATGTACTAACAATCAATGATCATGCATCTATGTGATGATGTTAAGAATTACTGATTGCATATGTAGAATGGTGTGATTTCTAAAAAAAAAAAAAAAAAAGGACAGCACAATACTACCTAATTGTAATGTAATTATGTTAACACACTGAATGAAGGTGCATCTGAGCTATAGTTGTTTTTTTTTTCTTATATATATTTGTATTTATTTATTCTTATTTTTATATTTTCTCTATATTATTTTATTTCTTTTTCTGTTGTCTTGCTATTTCTTTTTCTAAATCGATGCATATGCACTAAGAAATGATGATCATACATCTATGTGATGATATTAAGAATTACTGATTGCATATGTAGAATGGAATGATTTCTAAATGTTGTGTTAGTTGATTTTTTTTAATTAATAAGAAAAAAAGAAAGTCAGGTGGGATCCTGTTTAGCTATAACAGAAACAGGAATGTGTCTGATAGTAACAGAACCACTCCAGCTTTCTTATGATTTTGTGTGATTTTTGTATCTTTTTCTATTTAATGTGAATTTCTTATGGACAGCATATAGGTGATTATTGCTTTTTTAAGAAAAAAATCATATTTGTCTCTTTCTACCTTTCATGGATTTAGAACCTGGTTTCTCAATCATGTCAGTAGTGACATTTTGCACAATTCTTGTGTGTGTGTATGTATGTGTGTGTGTGTGTGGAGTATATCGTAACCTATTTAAAAGCATATACTTTCACTACCTACTGGATTCCAGTAACTCTTCCCAGTTGTGACACCCAGAAATATCTGTAGAAATTCCCCCTGTGGGCAGAACCATTCCTACCCACCACCTTCATTGAGAACTAGCAATTTAAACCATATACATTTATTCTAATTATTGATATGAGTAGGTAATGCCTTTCTGTGGCCGCTTTCAATCCACAGCAGTAGTACTGAGAGTTGTGACAGAGACCATATAACCTTAAACTCGCGCATATTTGCTATTTGGTCCTTTTCAGGAAGATTTTGTTGACATCTCCTCTATTGTTTAAAACATATATTTTTCAGTTATTATAATCAAATTTCAAAAATAACATACCATGTCACATATAAAATGAGAATTTTCTCTCTCCAAACCTATCTTTACCTATTTTTGCTATGTATCTTCTACATGTGTTACAAACACAAGTGTATTGCTACTTTTTTCTCCCTATGTCCTCTCCTTCAATACTTCCAATTACCAATTACATGAATACTAGACCTGTCCTATCTCTTCTGAGCATTTTTGGTTCCGGTAAACTGAATCTAGATTATGGAGTCTTGATTGAAATGACTTTATAAGACTTATACAAAAGACTTAAACCTTTTATAAGTGTAAAAACAGTCATTAAAATAAAATACTACCACAAGTACCTCTACCTTCATGTACAAAAAACAAATCTCACAACATTAAAGTAATATTTACAATTATGCAAAAAACAATATATAAACAGTGACTTTTCATGGAAAATGTTTGAAAACTCTCATTGCGGAGGCACATTGTCCCCGTGGTCCTGGATTTAGCTCCTTAGTTTTTCCCTAGGTTCCCATCTGTGCAGTTACCCCAGTCAGATTTGTTCATTTTCTACCAGGAAGCTTAGCTTTAGTTCACTCACCACTTAATCTGGAAATGTTGCAGTAAGAATTTATTTATTGGAGCAGTATATTTGAATGTGAGGTTCTTAGTATTGAGTCATCATTTCTACTAGGCTAAACTGTAACATCTTGTCTCTGGATTGTACCTGGTTCTGGAAAAGGGCCTCCTGCCTTTCAGCCCTGGTTCTTTTGTATGAATGCACTTTATAGGACGGCTTCCTGCTGTCCTCTCCTATCTGGGCAGACCTGTCTTCCAAGTGGCCACTGCCCTGGGCTTCTGCCTCGAGGTCCCCGAGGCTGCCTTACCCACTGACTGCTGTCCCACTGCTTCTTGGGCTTCTGCTTACTCCAGATTCAGAAGCTTTGCCCTTGGTATGTTATTCCCTCGGAACATACTTGTTTATATCTTCAAATGATGACTTATTTTCTTCCTTTATGATCTTGTTTTAAAGCAGAACAATATCAGAGAGATTTACCCCAATTACCACATTTAAATTATTTCCCTTCAGTCAGCTCAAATCATTCTGTAAGGGAAGATTGTTTACTATTTCCTTCACAGCACTTATTTTGTAAAATTCTCTTAATTATTGTGTTTTGTTTGGCAGGGTTGCTATGACATCCTAGTTAAGATGTTGATGATACATGTTTTTAATTACTGCTTTCTACTGATGTAAGTGCATGTTTATTTTTCAAGCAGTAGTTGATAACATATTCAGGAGCTGAGAAATAAAATGACAGTTTTTTATTTTATTTTATTTTATTTTTTCATCATTTCCAGCTGAAGAAGAAAGGGAAGTGGACAGACCTTGGCAGAATGGAACCATAAGAAGGCCAGGGATGTAACACAGCGTTTTCAGGTGTGTCTGAAAGACCCACTCTTTAGGAAATGTACTGGTATCAGAGAGTTTTTCTTTTCATGGTTGAAACAAAATAACAGATGTCTATACGCTGTTATTGGAATGCAAAAGCTTAGGTCAAAATGGATGTTTTCGGGGTACAAGGGTGTAGTTCAGCAGTTGAATTCTTACCTGCCATATGGGAGACCCAGGTTCAATTCCTCACCCATGCACTTCCCCAAACAAACAAACAAAAACCAAACAAACAAAAAATTCAACAAACAGTGCTGCAATAATGGTATACTCCCATAGAAAAAGAATGACATGTGACCCCTGCCATACAGCATACAAAAAGGATGTGCTTTATAAGAAATGTTTGAATATCCTCAAGTATAATGAGTAACCTGAGACACAAGGGCATAAATTAAATTAAGTAATTGCTTTTTTATGGTTGTGAAATGCCTACAACTCAGACCTACATTTCCATCTGATCCTTCTGTACTTCCCCAAATTATTTTTACTACGCTAAACTATCTTTACACAGCCTGTACATGTACCTTATTCCATTCCTCACACTTTTCAATTCAGTATATATTCCTGAAACTCAGTGATTTGTGTATTTCTTCTTATGAGAAAAGATGTAAAATTATAGAAAAACCATGTATAAAATAAAGAGTTCCCACATTCCCATCTATTTTTAATACCTTGCATTAGTGTGGTACATTTGTCATAATTCATGAAAGAACATTTTTATCTTTGTCCTATGAACTCTGTCATTACAGTCGGGTTAACTGTCATGTATCTGCCCAGGCATGATCTGAACTTCTTTCTGGAAGCAACAACATGGCTCTATTCATTTTTGTGAATAGGAATTACCAGAGTTCCCAGGATACAGTGAGTGCTCAGAAGCTGTCCAATTAACAAGGAAAGTTTATCTGTACTATTTTGTATCTTGGCATTATTATACTGGGTCATATACTATAATACTTACAGTTGTTGGGCTCATGAGCAGAGGTATCTTCACATTTAGCACATTATCATGTCCAGTATCCAAAAGATAAATGGCCAATATACAGATAATATTTGGAAAGAGAATTTATGAATATTTTAAATCAAATGAAACTAACGCTTTATGTATGACGCTTGAGAAATACAGGCAAAAATCCTATGCTTTGTGTACAGCCATAACAAAAGACCAACTTTTAAGAGAGGGAGAGAGGGGAAATGTGGTAGAAGTCTGAAAGACAAAGACCTCAATCTAGAACGGTGTCGACCTTCCATTATTTAGGAATAAAATTCAAGTGCTATTGCTTTTTCTCCAATATATTTCCTTTGTGTGTATGAGAATAAAATCACTTGCACATAAGACAATGACAAAATATCCATATTTGATTTTTCAGCAACATAAAATTCATGAAAAATGCCACTTGTATTTCAGGAAAAAAAATCTCTCTTTAGAACCTGCCCCATGGAATCTCATTATTTAGACAAAAAAAAAAAAGGATTACAAGCATGAGAAAAAGAGGCAGATTAAAGAAATTCCTGAAGGAGGAACGAGACACAAGGAAAGAAGCAAATGATGAAACCCTGAAGAGTTAGAGTAGAAGACACAATATCTAGTTTACCCAGTTTGAGATTAGAGCTCAGAACTGTGTTTCCCAGGCTACTTGTCCATTGGTAATTTGTAAGAGTCATCCTCCTTTAGGACTGCAGAGGTCCAGTTGCAGTTGTCCTCATCACCACCCTTTCTTCAGTAGTCTCTGGATTCCTTGCTTGATTTCCTGGGTTCGCACCCCATACACAATGGGGTTGAGGGCTGCGGGGATGACGTGGTGGAGGACATTGAGCAAGACCGGCACATCAGGGGAGACCTTCTGCTTAGCCACGTGAGTAAGGACGAAGACCAGGAGGATGGTACTGAAGAAGAGGATGAGGATGAAGTGGGAGCCACACGTGCTTAAGGCCTTGGTCATGGCACCCTCTGCCTTGAGTCTCAGCACCGCTCGCAGTATGAGGGTGTAGGAAAGGAATATAAGAATGAGGTCAGTTCCTAGCAGTGTCCAACCTCCAGCAAATTGGAGAAGGCGATTGATGGTGACATCATCACAGGAGAGCATGGAGACAGACATATTGGCACAGATGCAGTTCTCAATGACATTCCTACCGCAGTAACGGAGTAGGGCAGAGAGGATGGGAACGGATACAGTAATAAGGGAATTTCTGGCCAAAATAAATATGGCAGCCTTGACTACAAATTGATCAGTTATGATAGATGGATATCTCAGCGGATGACAGATGGCTACATAGCGGTCATAAGCCATGACCATAAAAGTGCAAGACTCCATGGCTAAGAAACAATTCATGATGTACATCTGGAGGAAGCAAGCAAAGAAACTGATGGACCTGAGATCAAACCAGAAGATGGCCAGGACCTTTGGAATAACAGTGAGACAGAGCACCATGTCTAGCAGGGAAAGGAGGCTGAGCAGGTAGTACATGGGCTGGTGCAGAGAGTCCTCCAGCCGGATGGTGACCAGGAGAATAACATTGGCCCCCATGGCCAGGAGGAAGAGGAGGCTGAGAGGCAGGGACAGCCAGAGTTGCCAGCTGGGAGACCTGACAAAGCAGTTCAGAAGGAAGTATGATACCCCCGTGGAGGTAGAACTATTTCTGGAAGGTGTCATCTTGTGGCTTTTGCTTCTACAGATTTCCTTTGGTGATCTGATAAATTAGGATCAAAATTAGCTTCATAGCCCAATTAAAAAGTGGGCAAGAGGATTTGAATAGATATTTCTCAAAAAAAGCTATAAAAATGGACAATTGCACATGGAAAAACCTCAACCTCATTAGACATCAGGAAAATGCAAATAAAAATGCAATGAGGTACTACTTCACACCCACTAGGATGGCTATTATTAAAGAAACAGAAAATAATATGAGGATCCAGAGAAGTAAGAGCCCTTACATATTTTTGGTGGGAGTGTAAAATGGTGCGGTTCGTAAAATAGTTGGGCGGTTCCTCAGCAAGTTGAAAGTAGAATTATGACATGACTTGGCAGTTTTACTCCTGAGTATATACCTGAAAAAACTGAAAGTAGTTACTTTTGAAAAAATATACACACCAAAGTTCATAGCACATTATTTGCAATAGCCAGAAGGTAGAAGTAAACTGAGTGTTCATCAACAGATGGATGGATAAACCAAATGTGGTATAAACATGCAATGCAATTTTATTCAGCCATAAAAAGGAATGAAGTTCTGATACATGAATGAACCTTGAAGACATTATGTTGAGGGAAATAAGACAAACATAAAAGAACAAATATTGTATGATTCTACTTACTATGAAATAGCTGTGATACGGTAATTCATAGAAGCATAAAGTGGAATACAGATTGTCAGAGACCTGGGGGAATGGAAAAGGATAGAGATATATTGCTTAATGGGGTCAAATTCTGTGGGGGAGATGAAAAATTTTGTAATAAGTGGTGATGATGGTAGCACAACATTGTGAATGTAATTAATTCCATCGAATTGAATACTTTAAAGTGGTTAAAATGGGAAATTTTGGATGTAGATATATTTTACCAATAAAAATTTTAAAAATAGCTTCTGATTTTATACTTACAGAGGTAGAAAATTTACTTTAACTCGGCACAACTTATGGCCTTCAGTAGAATATTTTGCTTTAACTGGGGTTTTGTGTATTACATACAGAAAATAAATCTATTTTAAACTTTTAAAAATTCTGTTTTTGACATTTCTGGAATATTTCTAATTTCTGAATGAAACAATCTTAAAAAGTAGAATCGGCAATTCCAATTAGTTACAGAGTAGTTGTCCTTGCCATTGAAGAATGTGATAAAATAGGTGTGTTGATTTCAGTGGTGCGCAGGTGGTGAAGTTGGTCTTCACTGACCCTCTCTGGAACCATTGTCCAGCTGTAGATAAAATCCCTAACATGCATACCAGGCGCTTTTCAGTGTTGTCTCTCCTTTCTTTTTATTTATCTGTTATATACCCTTTATATACTGGGGATACAATATTTAATAACTGCTGCGCTTGTTCTCAAAAAAGTAAAAATCCCTCATGTGTAGTGATGAACCACTATCAAAAAAACTGCTAAGAACAATGACAGAGTCTAGTGAAGAATATTTTGAGTATAAAGGTGAGGATTAGTGTACTCACGTGAAAGTAAACTATTTCCCGGACTCCCCTCCTGCTAAATTTTAACCGCAAGTTCAAAGAACGTTTTGAAAAGGGAGAGATGCCTGCAAAATGTTAGGGGACAGCCTTTCTGAAGGATTTCAAATCATGCATACTTAGTCCATAGTTTTGTCTACTTTGTACAGATGCTCTTCTCAGGTCATCACACAATGAGTATGAATTACTATCATCCATATTTAAACTGAACTATTTCAAATCTTTCAGCTAGCTGGTAATAGACAAAAATACTTTCAGTGTGTTGATCTCAATACTTACCAGGAACTGTGCTAAAAAAAGTAGCACTTTATTCTCAAAACAGCCCTGGGAAGTCTGTCTCATTTTTACAATTTACAAATGAGGCAAATGAAATGAAAAAAGGTTGAGAAAATCCCAAGGTTACACGGACAGTAAAACTTTCAAGCTAGATGTAAAATTCCATTTGATTTCAGACCCAATTCTTGGTGACCTATGCATACTTTTCTGACAAGTTAAAATATTGGTTGAATGGCTTCTCAGAATTCCTCTGAGCACTATAATGGTATGCTATTGTCTATGGTTCCACAGTCCCTTAAGAAAGAAAAAGTATCCATCCCCCTACTGTTACAAACATTTTTGAAGGTAGAAAGCAGTAGAAAGGTATTTTTGGAATGGAGTATTAAGGAATGGGTTTTTAACAGAACTGAGAGTCCACAACTAAAAATATTCTTTTAATCATTAGAAACTAATTTGACATAAATGTTAAAATGACATATTTGTTCTTGTCATTTGTGTATCTTGCCTCCCACAATTCAGGTCCTGTTTACTTTGTTTACTCTTAGACCTCAGCTTTACACAAATGACCCTGGGAACTACTGAATCCATGAAAGAAAGTGGGCATTACTTGTTTCCTTCCTCTCCACCTCCAGTTCTACTCTTCTTTCATCTCTTTCCTTAAAAACAAGAGGTGATGATTAATTTGTCTCTACCAGGAATAATCCCTTCCTCTGGGGGCAAAAGAACTTTCAAGATGTACTGAAGAGTTTAAATTATCTCCCAATACTTTTCTAGTTATTAAGAAGAGAATATGTTAAATATGTCTTTGGTTAATTTAAAGGCTGTTTCAATGTGGTTTCATTTGTTCAATGAGTCACATTACAGAAGGCAGGGTTGCTGTTGTGTATATATGTATGTACGCATGTACGTATGTACATATGCATGTATGTAAGTGTCCCCTTTGACAAACATTCTTGTGACATTCTGTAACCGCCATCTCTCATCTACACACTCTCAATATCTTCTGCCTGGTGATTCTGGGCTTTGTCTTAGGGGAAAGTTCTATAATAGCAAGAAGTTTTGGAGATGGTGAGTGTCTTAAGGGAATAATCTCCTAAAACAGCTTCTTGCCTTGATATGTTGACCAAAGAAACTCCTCCATGTACCAGAAAGTATGATGATAATTAGTTGGTCCTTCTTCTCCCTTTTATTTTTCATTTTACCTCATTCAAATTAAATTTTTGGCAAGTATTTAACACCCTGCTGATCTAGGGCTTTCTCCATCATAAACACCCCTCTTATATTTGGTTGTACCCACACAGAGAAATGCAGATTTCACACTGTCATATTCTGACAGTATTACTTTCTTTCAAGTCTTGTCATTTCTCTATATCAGCTTTTTATCTACTCACACCTTATTCAGCATTATCGCACTTGACTTTCAGAAAGCACCTCTCAAATCTTACCTTGCCCAAACTGGATTAAGGATCCCTGCCTGACTTCTGGAATATCCATACACATGGGCATACAGCTGCAGTAGGAAAGAGGATCCATAAGGAAATCTAGAAGAAAGAGAATATTTGTTCCTTCCATGAGTATCCTCAGAAAGATTATTTCCAGCACTAGGATAGAATTTTTTAGAGAGTGGATAAGAAAGGGAAAAAAAAGCTATCTTATTTTCCATTTTTTCATAATTCTCTCCTTGATTTCTCTCCAACCAAGCATATGTCCAATAAGCATGCAGCACATACTCACTCTAGGATAAAAGTACTTGGATATATACTTACCCTATTCTTTTCCTCTCTTGATTGACAATCATAGCCAGCCTATAGCAATAATAAGATGCAGTTGCTATAGCTAACTATTTCTCTCCCCAGACAAGACTAGGCTGTGCAAGTCATGGGAGTTGAGAAACAGACCAAGGCAAAGTTCCATCCCAACTCCTGCCCTGAGACAACAAGATAGAACTTTATCAGAGGTCTAGAAGTAGGAAATTTGGGTTTTGGCAGGATACCAAGTGTTGTCTAGCCCCGTGGAATTCAGACGGACATGTGAAGTACTTTCCCCAGTCTGTCTTTCAAACATTTTTGACTGCCTCCAGAGAGAGAAAGGGAACTACTTTAGCTGGCAGATCTTGCTAGGAGCATTATTAGCATTTCAGATTTTAGAGAGTCTTTGGATTGAACTCAGATGGGTTCTTTTTCTCTCTCTTTCATACCCATTACTGTTTCTTGGTCTCTGTCACTATACAGAGTGAGTTTACCTCTTTCAACAAACAATCAGGTAATTATATAGATTTTCTTTGTTGGTATTCAAGATAACCACTCTTCAAGACTGAAAACACACAATTCCTTTTTAAGTTATCCCAACATATTAGATAATTTTCCACGGAAAAACACCACTTTACTACATCCCTGGCATGTTAAGCCTCTAGTGTAGATCAAGCAGTTACTAAGGGTCCTCTTGTGACACAGGACATTCTTGATTACCCCTGTTCAAACTACTCAAGAACCCCTCAAAGAATAAAGGTCAGGGCCACACATCTGGAATAACGTATATCCTGTTGTCTGGCTACTTTGTGTCTCGCAGGTCCCTTTCCAGGTTCCACTTCTCAGACTTACCTTTAGAGAATGTAGTCACATGGGGTCCTTGGCGGTGATGTTACACTTCTGACCACATAGCAATATAGTGTCTGTTATAACCTCAGAGGTCTCAGAGCCCCTGTCTTGGGGAAACCTCTCCATCTTGCTCCCTTGGGGGGCACAGTAAGCCTACAAGACCCTCCTGGGACAGAGAGGCTTGTAGTTAAGGAAGAGAACGATTGAGTCTCTGCCTGAGAGAAAGAGTCTCTGGGTATCCAGTCCTAGGAGGTGCTACATTTTCTGCCCTGCAGGCAGATGCTCATTTCCCTAAATATGGAGGACTTACAGAAACATCCACATATTCTCACATTTATGCGGACATATACTCGGGCTTGCTCCAAGGATGCAATAAGTTCCCACACAGGTTCCTGTGGGCTTCAAGCAAATGCTCTACAGGAGGGTAGATTTCACCCATCCATGCTGTAGAATAGACAGCTGATGACTTATCATAACTTTAGGCATGACATTATGATGGTAAAAGTGAAATGAAGCAAAGCACTTTCTTACTGAGAAAATAAATGTTTTTCAGAGAGGATACTCATGTGCTTTGCTGCAATGAAAGATTGCTTTGGTGTCTAAGACTTTTCTCTTGTGATCTCTTCACTATTTTAAAATCAAACAACTAAGAGTTATATATATGGCATGAAGATGGCCTTTAGTCATGTAGGTGCCAAGTCACTCTTATCAGGTAGTGTCCATGCTATACTAGTTGTTAAGTAGTGGTTATTAAATACTAGTCAAATATTGCCCCTATTCCTTGTGGGTTTTGCCATCAAGTATGCCATCAAGTTTGCTTTCTGCATAGGGGAATCCATTTTACTAATGCATTTTATTAAATATATCTGCAAGTACAGGTTTATGTTGTCAGCTCTGACATTTGGCACAGTCTCCTATATCATTATCTTTTGTTGGCCAAACTGCCTTCTACATTGTTTACTTGATCATTTTTTGCATCAGTTCTGCAGCATTCTTATTAAAAATGATTTGTGATATGCATTAATGTCTAGTGCAGTGGCTTTACTCTGTTTCCAAAGCTGTTTTAATTAATTTAATGAATTACAGTGAATTATTTTTGAATGTTAAGCCAATCTTGCATTATTGAGATAAACTGTTCATAGCCATTTTGTTACACTGTAAGATATGACTTTTTTATTTTCTAAAATTTTTTTACATATGTTCATGAACAAGATTCGTCTGAAGTGTTCCTATAATATCTTTTTTCTGTTTTTGGTATCAAAGTAATTCTGGTCCCATAAAAATTAATTTGGGAATTATTTCCCTTCCCTCTATTTTCCTATTTTGAAAAACTGATATTAATCACATCATTATTCAAAATAGGAATATGGCATCAATAAGAATTTACCAGCATTAAATTTTACCAAAAAAACAAACATTTTTTTAAATCTTTATTAACAGAAGTAATGTACTATACCTATTTTAAAACATGGTAGTGTAGAAGCCTTGATTCTATAATATGACAATAAACTGCAGTCCAAATCATAGCTGAACTACGATGTTAAACTACTGAGTTTGAATTAATTTGCTTTTTTTTTACTCAATTTCACATTGTTCTTTTGTTGTTGCTTGAGTATTTATCAGAGATACGTGTAGTGTTAGAGAGTATAATGATGAAATGAAGATCAATACTAGGGGGTTGTGTCTACACTGACTTTCCATTCTGAATATTGTAAGCTAGTTTAATGCTTATGTATTGCAAAAAATTCAGATAAATCTTAATATATTCCACTGTGCGGATTTAATAGCTCTTTTTCCTTTCATTCTTAAGGAAACTCAGTTATCAGCAATTCAGAATAGATTGTTGAGAGAAAATGATGAGAAATGAAAAAGATCTCTTGCTATTCTTTGAACTACTGGGCTACACTCAAGAGACAATCCTAAAATTTAGAAAAGAATGGGGAAAGAGACAAGATACTAAACCTTTTAAAATCCAGAAGAAATTAGACTTGTTTGGTTTTCTATATCTTCCTTTTTAAAAAAACATCTCATAGTTCTTGACCCCCATTTATTTATTTATTTATTTATTTATTTATTTATTTATTTAGTCTTTATTTTGTTACTCATCTGCCATTACAATGAATAAAGGGAGTGTCAATTACAAGAGTAACATGGTCACATGATAAAAGCTATATAGTCATAAAATCATCATCAATAATCCAGTTTACTCGATTATAGGTAGTTTTAGATATTTCCCTCTAGCTATTTTAATAAATTAGAAACTAAAAAGAATAGCTATAGAATGCATAAGAATAATATTCAGAATGACCATTTAACTCTATTTGAAATCTCTCAGCCACTGAAACTCTGTCTTGTTTCTTTTCTTTTCCTCCTTATGGTCAAGAAGGCATTCTCAGTCCCATGATGCAAGAACCAAGCTCATCCCTTGGAATCTTACCCCATGTTGCAGGGAGACTTACACCCCTGAGAGTTATGGGGGGATGATAGTGAGTTTATTTGCAGAGTTGAGGGAGAGAAAGGGACCAATCTGAGCAAGAAAAGAAGTTCTCTGGGTGTGACTCTTAGGCATAAACATAAGAAAACTTATAATTACCCCTTTGAGGAATAATTTTCATAAGGGTTGGACCCACGATCAAGGGTTTGATCTATTAAATTGGGAGTTCCTAATATTGCAAGGATATCGGGAATTCCTGAGGTGGGAAAGTTTAATATTCCCACATTTTTCCCCAGTCCCTCAAGCGGTCTTTGCAAATCCTTTTTTCTTTTCTGCCCGCAATACTCTGGGACAAATCAGGGTATTACATTAGTCTGTACAGAATAACATGATCTTATTCCCTATTCTAGTCTAGTTGCCATGCAATTATGTTACTTTTAAACTGACCATACAGGTTAAATTACATAGTGTGCTACAGGATATATATATATTTTGTACTAAATAAACATCTCTTTCTTTGGTCTCACGCAGAAACTGAAGTTTGAAACTACAGTCAATCTCATCTATTACCCTGTATTCTGATTTATCTTGGCTCTAACCAGGTCTGTTTCATTCATATCTCTATTTGAAGTTTGAAATCCTTTTCAACTTCTTCAGCAGTTGCTCTATGGAGTCATGCTGACTTTCAGAACTGCAGAAATCTGAACCTTTGTGTCACCGAGATACCAAAAGTTCCAAGGTTATACCCAACAACCTCAGCATCTTAGAATTTAAAAATAGCAGTTAACACTCAGGAACAGTTGTAAGACCTTATAATCTAGGATGCATTACAATAAGCTTTATTGAACATTCTGTACTCCCTAATTATCTATTGCCCAATCTCTGACCATGTTCTATCCCCTGATAACCTATAGTCTTGAATTTAACTGTCACCATTTGCTCATTACAGTTAGTTTATATTAGTGAGGTCTTACAATATTTCTCTTTTCATTTCTGGCTTATGTCACTCAACATAATGTCCTCAAGGATCATTCATTATTTGCATGCCTCACAATCTCATTCCTTCCTGCAACCACTCAATATTCCATTGTATGTGTACATCATAGTTTGTCCTTCCATTCATCTTTCAATGTACCTTAGGCCACCTCCGTCCATTCTAAATTATGAACAATTCTGCCATAAACACCAGTGTGCAAATGTCTGTGTCCCTCCCTATAATTCTTCCAAGTTTATACAAATAACAGGTTTATAGGATCACGTGGCAATCCTAAATTTAGCCTCCTTTCAAGCTACCACACTGCCTCCCGAGGGGCTGCACCATTCTACTTACCCACCAACAGTGAATAGCTATATCTCGCTGTCCATATGTTCTCCAGTACTTGTATTCATCTGTTTATTTTTTATACAGTTTCATTCAAACACCATACAATCCATCCCTAGTGAGCAATCAAAGGCTCTAGGTATAATCACATAGTTATATATTCACCACTACAATCTATTTGAGAACATTCCCATTTCTTCTACACAGAAAGAAGAGGAAAAATAAAAAACTACAAAAAGAAAAAGAAAATAAATAAAATAAAAAAAGAATAAAACATTAAAAGTTGAAACAACAAAAAGAATCTCATACCGCTCCCTATATCCCCTCTTATTGACATTTAGCTTTAGTATACCGCCCTTGTTGGAATTAATGGATGGGTATTGCAATGTTGCTGTTAACCATAGACCCTAGTCTGCATTGAATTTATTTTTTCCATATACCATCCCGCTTTCAACACCTTGCAACGGTGACATTCACTTGTTCTCCCTCACATACTAACTTTCTTGAATTTGTCCATTTAATTACCATCATTGTGCACTCTAGGTTTTGCTAATTTATACATTTCCAATTCTTTAAACTCTATCTTTCCTTCTGGTGTCATAGTTGTCCCTAACCTACTTCTTTATACCCTTTCTCACTCAGCTTTATTCATTATACTTACATTATTGTGCTACCATCGCATGGTGTTGTTCTAGCCATTTCTGCATCTTTACAATCAGTCCTGTTGAACATCCTGTACTCCATCAGCATCAAGTGCCCAATCTCTACCTGCTTTCCGTCTCTTGATAACCTATGTTCTAACGTTAAATCTCTGTAGTTGCACATTATATTTAGTTCATGTTAGTGAGACCATGCAGTATTTATCCTTTTGTTTCTGTCCTATTTCACTCAAGATAATATCTTCAAGGTTCATCCATTTGTCATGATTTTATTGTTATGTATTGTTGTTACATTTGTCATGATTTTATTCTATCTTACAGCTGCATAATATTCCATTGTATGTATATACAAGTTTGTTTATTCAGTCATCTGTTAATGGACTTTTGGCTACTTCCATCTCTTGGAAATCATGAATAATGCCACTATAAACATCAGTGTACAAATGTCCATTCATGTCCCTGTGTTCAGTATCTCTGTGTATATACCTAGTAATGGTATTTCTGGATCATGCAGCAATTCTATACCTAACTTCCTGAGCATCTGCCAAACCACCTTCCAGACTGGATGCACTATTCTGTATTCCTCCCAATAGTGAATAAGTCTGCCTGTTTCCCCACATCCTCCGTAGCACTTGTAATTTTCTGTTCTTTGGATAACGGACATTCTAGCAGGTATAGGAAGATATCAAATTTTGGTTTGGATTTGCATTTCTCTAGTAGCTGGTGATGTTGAGCATCTTTTCATATATTTTGAGCCATTTGTATTTCCTCTTTGGAAAAATATCTGTCCATTTCTTTTGCCCATTTTAAAATTGATTTGTCGTTTTTTTTTTTGAGTTGTTGGAGCTCCTCATATATTTTTAATATTAAACCCCTACTGATATGTGGTTTCCAAAAATTATCCCCCATTGTGTAGGCTATCTTTTTGATTTCCTGACAGAGTCCTTTGATGTGCACAAATATTCGGTATTGAGGAGATCCCATTTATCTATTTCTTCTTTCTTTGCTTGTGCTTGGGGTGTAAGGTCTAGGAAGTCACCTCCTATCACAAGAACTTTACAATATTCACCCATATTTTCTTCTAAAGTTTTATGTTCTTAGGTCTGAAGTTTAGGTCTTTGATCCATTTTTAGTTAATTTTTGTATAAGTTGTGAGATAGGGGTCCTTTTTCTTTTTCTTTTCTTTTTTTGGGGGGGGGGTATGGATATCCAGTTCTTCAAGCACCATTTGTTAAAGAGGCTGCTCTGTCCCAATGGAGTCAACTTGATTGTCTTATCAAAGTTCTATTTTCCATTGTGAGAGGTCTATTTCTGAGCACTCAATTTGATTCCACTTATCTGTATACTTATCTTCATTCCAGTATCATGATGCTTTTACCATTGTAGCTTGGAATATGCTTTAAAGTCAGGTGGTGTGAGACTTCCCACTTCATTTTTCCTCTCAAACTATTTTTAGCTATTCAGGGCACCCTGCCTTTCCAAATAAATTTGATTATTGGATTTTATATTTATGCAAAGTGCATTGCTGAGATTTTAATTGGTATTGCATTGAATAAATAGCCAAACTTGGATAGAACTGACTTCTTAACTATATTTAGTTTTCCAATCCATGAACATGGTATGTCCTTCCATTTATTTAGGTCTTCCTTGATTTCTTTTAGCAATTTTTGTTAGTTTTCAGAGCACAAGTTTTTTATGTCCTTGGCTAAATTTATTCCTAAATATTTTATTCTTTCAGGTGCTACTGTAAAAGGAAGTTTTTCTTCATTTTCTCCTAATATTGCTCATTACTGTTGTAGGTTAACACTACTGTTTTTGTGTAATGATACTTTGCTATACTCATTTATTAGCTCTAGGAGCTTTGCTGTAGAATTTTTTTTTTTTTTTTTTACTTTTTACATATACGACGATGTCATCTGCAAACAGTGGAAGTTTTTCCTTATGCCTTTCCAATTTAGATGACTTTTATTTCATTTTTCTGCCTGATTGCACTACGTAAAGCACAATGTTGAATAACTGTGGTGACCATGGACATCATTGCCTTGTTCCTGATATTAGGGAGAAAGTTTTCAATCTTTCCCTATTGAGTATGATGATAACTGTGGGTTTTTAATGTATTCCCTTTATCATGTTGGGGAAGTTTCCATCTATTCCTATGCTTTGAAGTATTTTTGTCAAGAAAGGAGGTCATATTTTGTCAGTTGCCTTTTCTGCATCAATCAAGATGATCATATGTTTTTTCCCCTTTCATTTATTGATGTAGTGTATCACATTAATTGATTTTCTTGTGTTGAAACATCCTTGGATATCTGGAATACAATCCATTTGGTCATGGTGTATAATTCTTTTAAAATGTCACTGCCTTTGGTTTGCAAGTACTTTGTTGAGGATTTTTCATCTATATTCAGTAATGAGATTAGTGTGTAATTTTCTTTTCATGACTACCTTCTTCTGGCTTGGTGTTAGGGGGATGTTAACTGCATAGAATGAGTTAGGTAACTTTCCCTCCTCTTCTATATTTTTTGAAAAGTTTCAGCAGGATTAGTAGTAATTTTTTTCATGAATGCTTGTTAGAATTCACATGTGAAGCAATCTGATCATGGACTTTTTTTGTGGGGGAGCTTTTGATTCCTGATTAAATTCTTTACTTGTGATTGATTTGTTGAGGTGATCTATTTCTTTATGGAGTTATTGCCTGTTGCTCATGCTTTTCTAGGAAGCCTTTCTTTTCATCTAAATTGCCCAGTTTGTTAGCATAGTTGCTCATAGTGTTTGCTTATTATATTTCTTTATTTCTGCAGGATCAGTTATCATGTCCGACCTCCCATCTGCTTTTTTTAAAATTAATTAATTAATTTATTTATTTTTATTAATTAACGGAAAAAAAGAAATTAACCCAACATTTAGAAATCATACCATTCTACATATGCAATCAGTAATTCTTAACATCATCACATAGATGCATGATCATCATTTCTTAGTACATTTGCATCGGTTTAGAAGAACTAGCAACACAACAGAAAAAGATATAGAATGTTAATATAGAGAAAAAAATAAAAGTAATAACAATAGTAAAAAAAAAAACAAACAAAACCTATAGCTCAGATGCAACTTCATTCAGTGTTTTAACATGATTACTTTACAATTAGGTATTATTGTGCTGTCCATTTTTGAGTTTTTGTACCTAGTCCTGTTGCACAGTCTGTATCCCTTCAGCTCCAATTACCCATTATCTTACCTTGTTTCTAACTCCTGCTGGACTCTGTTACCAATGACATATTCCAAGTTTATTCTCAAATGTCGGTTCACATCAGTGTGACCATACAGTATTTGTTCTTTAGTTTTTGGTTAGACTCACTCAGCATAATGTTCTCTAGGTCCATCCATGTTATTACATGCTTCAAGTTTATCCTGTCTTAAAGCTGCATAATATTCCATCGTATGTATATACAACAGTTGTTTAGCCACTCTTCTGTTGATGGACACTTTGGCTGTTTCCATCTCTTTGCAATTGTAAATAAAGATGCTATAAACATTGGTGTGCAAACGTCCGTTTGTGTCTTTGCCCTTAAGTCCTTTGAGTAGATACCCAGCAATGGTATTGCTGGGTCGAATGGCAATTCTATATTCAGCTTTTTGAGGAACCGCCAAACTGCCTTCCACAGTGGTTGCACCATTTGACATTCCCACCAACAGTGGATAAGTGTGCCTCTTTCTCCGCATCCTCTCCAGCACTTGTCATTTTCTGTTTTGTTGATAATGGCCATTCTGGTGGGTGTGAGATGATATCTCATTGTGGTTTTGATTTGCATTTCTCTAATGGCCAGGGACATTGAGCATCTCTTCGTGTGCCTTTTGGCCATTTGTATTTCCTCTTCTGGTAGGTGTCTGTTCAAGTCTTTTTCCCATTTTGTAATTGGGTTGGCTGTAATTTTTGTTGTTGAGTTGAACAATCTCTTTATAAATTCTGGATACTAGACCTTTATCTGATATGTCATTTCCAAATATTGTCTCCCATTGTGTAGGCTGTCTTTCTACTTTCTTGATGAAGTTCTTTGATGCACAAAAGTGTTTAATTTTGAGGAGTTCCCATTTATTTATTTCCTTCTTCAGTGCTCTTGCTTTAGGTTTAAGGTCCATAAAACCGCCTCCAATTGTAAGTTTCATAAGATATCTCCCTACGTTTTTCTCTAACTGTTTTATGGTCTTAGACCTAATGTTTAGATCTTTGATCCATTTTGAGTTAACTTTTGTATAGGATGTGAGATATGGGTCTTCTTTCATTATTTTGCATATGGATATCCAGTTCTCTAGGCACCATTTATTGAAGAGACTGTTCTGTCCCTGGTGGGTTGGCTTGACTGCCTTATCAAAGATCAAGTGACCATAGATAAGAGGGTCTATATCTGAGCGCTCTACTCGATTCCATTGGTCGATATATCTATCTTTATGCCAATACCATGCTGTTTTGACCACTGTGGCTTCATAATATGCCTTAAAGTCAGGCAGCGCGAGACCTCCATCTTCGTTTTTTTTCCTCAGGATGTTTTTAGCAATTCGGGGCACCCTGCCCTTCCAGATAAATTTGCTTATTGGTTTTTCTATTTCTGAAAAATAAGTTGTTGGGATTTTGATTGGTATTGCATTGAATCTGTAAATCAATTTAGGTACGATTGACATCTTAACTATATGTAGTGTTCCAATCCATGAACATGGTATGCCCTTCCATCTATTTAGGTCTTCTGTGATTTCTTTTTAACAGTTTTTTGTAGTTTTCTTTATATAGGTTTTTTGTCTCTTTAGTTAAATTTATTCCTAGGTATTTTATTCTTTTAGTTGCAATTGTAAATGGGATTCATTACTTGATTTCCCCCTCAGCTTGTTCATTACTAGTGTATAGAAATGCTATAGATTTTTGAATGTTGATCTTGTAACCTGCTACTTTGCTGTACTCATTTATAAGCTCTAGTAGTTTTGTTGTGGATTTTTCTGGGTTTTCGACGTATAGTATCATATCATCTGCAAACAGTGATACTTTTATTTCTTCATTTCCAATTTTGATGCCTTTTATTTCTTTTTCTTGTCTAATTGCTCTGGCTAGAACCTGCAACACAATGTTGAATGAGAGTGGTGATAGTGGACATCCTTGTCTTGTTCCTGATCTTAGGGGGAAGGTTTTCAATTTTTCCCCATTGAGGATGATATTAGCTGTGGGTTTTTCATATATTCCCTCTATCATTTTATGGAAGTTCCCTTGTATTCCTATCTTTTGAAGTGTTTTCAACAGGAAAGGATGTTGAATCTTGTCAAATGCCTTCTCTGCATCAATTCAGATGATCATGTGATTTTTCTGCTTTGATTTGTTGATATGGTGTATTACATTAATTGATTTTCTTATGTTGAACCATCTTTGCATACCTGGGATGAATCCTACTTGGTCATGATATATAATTCTTTTAATGTGTTGTTGGATACGATTTGCTAGAATTTTATTGAGGATTTTTGCATCTATATTCATTAGAGAGATTGGTCTGTAGTTTTCTTTTTTTGTAATATCTTTGCCTGCTTTTGGTATGAGAGTGATGTTGGCTTCATAGAATGAATTAGGTAGTTTTCCCTCCTCTTCAATTTTTTTGAAGAGTTTGAGGAGAGTTGGTACTAATTCTTTCTGGAATGTTTGATTGAATTCACATGTGAAGCCGTCTGGTCCTGGACTTTTCTTTTTAGGAAGCTTTTGAATGACTGATTCAATTACTTTACTTGTGATTGGTTTGTTGAGGTCATCTATGTCTTCTTGAGTCAAAGTTGGTTGTTCATGTCTTTCCAGGAACCCGTCCATTTCATCTAAATTGTTGTATTTATTAGCGTAAAGTTGTTCATAGTATCCTGTTCTTACCTGCTTTGTTTCTGTGAGGTCAGTAGTTATGTCTCCTCTTCCATTTCTGATCTTATTTATTTGCATCCTCTCTCTTCTTCTTTTTGTCAATCTTGATAAGGGCCCATCAATCTTATTGATTTTCTCATAGAACCAACTTCTGGTCTTATTGATTCTCTATATTGTTTTCATGTTTTCAATTTCATTTATTTCTGCTCTAATCTTTGTTATTTCTTTCCTTTTGCTTGCTTTGGGATTAGTTTGCTGTTCTTTCTCCAGTTCTTCCAAGTGGACAGTTAATTCCTGAGTTTTTGCCTTTTCTTCTTTTCTGATATAGGCATTTAGGGCAATAAATTTCCCTCTTAGCACTGCCTTTGCTGCGTCCCATAAGTTTTGATATGTTGTGTTTTCATTTTCATTTGCCTCGAGGTATTTACTAATTTCTCTTGCAATTTCTTCTTTGACCCACTCGTTGTTTAAGAGTGTGTTGTTGAGCCTCCATGTATTTGTGAATTTTCTGGCACTCTGCCTATTATTGATTTCCAACTTCATTCCTTCATGATCCAAGAATGTGTTGTGTATGATTTCAATCTTTTAAAATTTGTTAAGACTTGCTTTGTGACCCAGCATATGGTCTATCTTTGAGAATGATCCATGAGCACTTGAGAAAAAGGTGTATCCTGCTGTTGTGGGATATAATGTCCTATAAATGTCTGTTAAGTCTAGCTCATTTATAGTAATATTCAGATTCTCTATTTCTTTATTGATCCTCTGTCTAGATGTTCTGTCCATTGATGAGAGTGGTGAATTGAAGTCTCCAACTATTATGGTATATGTGTCCATTTCCCTTTTCAGTGTTTGCAGTGTATTCCTCATGTACTTTGTGGCTTTCTGGTTCGGTGCGTAAATATTTATGTCTGTTATGTCTTCTTGTTTAATTGTTCCTTTTATTAGTATATAGTGTCCTTCTTTGTCTCTTTTAACTGTTTTACATTTGAAATCTAATATGTTGGATATTAGTGTAGCCACTCCTGCTCTTTTCTGGTTGTTATTTGCATGAAATATCTTTTCACAACCTTTCACTTTCAAACTATGTTTATCTTTGAGTCTAAGATGTGTTTCCTGTAGACAGCATATAGAAGGATCCTGTTGTTTAATCCATTCTGCCAGTCTATGTCTTTTGATTGGGGAATTCAGTCCATTAACATTTATTGTTATTACTGTTTGGATAATATTTTCCTCTACCATTTTGCCTTTTTTATTATATATATCATATCTGACTTTCCTTCTTTCTACACTCTTCTCCATACCTCACTCTTCTGTCTTTTCGTATCCGACTCTAGTGCTTCCTTTAGTATTTCTTGCAGAGCTGGTCTCTTGGTCACAAATTCTCTCAGTGACTTTTTTCTGAGAATGTTTTAATTTCTCCCTCATTTTTGAAGAACAATTTTACTGGGTATAGGAGTCTTGTTGGCAGTTTTTCACTTTTAGTAATTTAAATATATCATCCCACTGTCTTCTAGCTTCCATGGTTTTTGCTGAGAAATCTACACATAGTCTTATTGGTTTTCCCTTGTATGTGATGGATTGTTTTTCTCTTGCTGCTTTCAAGATCCTCTCTTTCTCTTTGACCTCTGACATTCTAACTAGTAAGTGTCTTGGAGAACGCCTATTTGGGTCTAATCTCTTTGGGGTGCGCTGCACTTCTTGGATCTGTAATTTTAGGTCTTTCATAAGAGTTGGGAAATTTTCAGTGATAATTTCTTCCATTAGTTTTTCTCCTCCTTTTCCCTTCTCTTCTCCTTCCGGAACACCCACGGCACGTATATTTTTGCGGTTCGTATTATCCTTGAGTTCCCTGATACCCTGTTCAAATTTTTCCATTCTTTTCCCGATAATTTCTGCTTCTTTTTGGAATTCAGATGTTCCATCCTCCAAATCACTAATTCTATCTTCTGTCTCTTTAAATCTATCATTGTAGGTATCCATTGTTTTTTTCTATCTTTTCTACTTGATCCTTCACTTCCATAAGTTCTGTGATTTGTTTTTTCAGTTTTTCTATTTCTTCTTTTTGTTCAGCCCGTGTCGTCTTCATGTCCTCCCTCAATTTATCGATTTCGTTTCTGAAGAGGTTTTCCATTTCTGTTCGTATATTCAGCATTAGTTGACTCAGCTCCTATATCTCATTTGAACTATTGGTTTGTTCCTTTGACTGGGCCATATTTTCAATTTCCTGAGCATGATCTGTTATCTTCTGCTGGCGTCTGGGCATTTACTTAGATTTCCCTGGGTGTTAGACCCAACAGGGTGAAAGATTTTTCTGTGAAATCTCTGGGTTCTGCTTTTCTTATCCTGCCCAGTAGGTGGCCCTCATTCCACACGTTTGTCTATGGGTCCCACCACTAAAAGGTGCTGTGGGCCCTTTAACTTTGGAAAACTCTCGCCGTGGGGGAGGTTCACCAGCCTTAGCGGCTTGGAAGAGTGTCAGCCAGCCTGGGGGCCAAACGCGGGGAGGGTGACTGGCCGCCGCAGCCTGGGAGAGCGCCCGTCTGAATTTCCTAGTCGGTCCAGGGCGCCAAGCATGGCAGGAGGGCGCCAGCTGCCGCAGCCTGGGAGAGTGCACCATTCCCAGCCAGACCGGGGAGTTACGTGTTTGGAAGGGACCCCCCTGGTCACCGTTTCGCGGCCTTGGGATTTCCGATCCAATTCTCTCAGTTGGTCTGGGGGACCGTGCATGGTGGGGGTGCCAGCTGCCGCGGCTTAAGGGGACCGCCTGTCCACTTCTCCCAGCTGGCCTGGGAAGGAGGAAAGGAAGAACTCCGGCCGCTTGCTGCCCTGCCCGGGGAAGCCCGCGCCCCTCGGCAATCTCACCGGAGTGGGTTCTCACAGGCAGTCAGTCGTTCCAGGATGGGGTATGCTGTCTTTTTTATCTTTGTTGTGGATCCGGGAGCTGTTCTGTATCATTTCTACTCCCCTAGTAGCTGTTCTGGAGGAGGAAAGGTGAGGATGGCAAGGCTGTTGAGGATGGTGGCAGAGGAGCCGGTGAAGGCGGAAGAGGGCACGGTGGTGGTTGGAGAGCCACTGGAGTAGGAGGAGAAAGGAAGGATAAGATGGCGGATGGAGAGCTGGCGGAGCAGAAGGGGAAAGAGAAGGGCAAGTTGGTGGCAGGCGCGCCAGCAGAGAAGGGGAAAAAGGAGGGCTAGATGGTGGCGGGAGCACTGTTGGCAGAGAAAGAGGAAGAGGAGGGCTAGATGGCGGTGGGAGTGCCGGCGGAGAAGGGGGAAGAGGAGGGCTAGATGGTGGCGGGAGCGCCACCCTCCCATCTGCTTTTTATATTTGCATCCTCTCTTTTTTATTTTTCAGTCTAGCTAAGAGGCCATCAATTTTGTTGATTTTCTCAAAGATACAACTTCTAGTTTTGTAGATTCTCTTTATTGTTTTCAAGCTCTCAATTTCACTTATTTCCACCCTAATCTGGCTTATTTCTTTCATTCTGTTTGCTTGGGGTTGGCCTGCTGTTCTTTCTCTAGTTCTTCCATGTGAGGATCAATCAATTGCTTGATTTTTGCCATTTCTTCTTCTTTTTTTTTTTTTTGCATGCTGTATGGTGTGGTCACATTTAATTATTTTGCCATGTAAGTACCCCATAGCACCGCTCACTGAATTTTTTATTTGTTTGTTTGTTTTAGTTTGCTTGGCTTGTTTGCTTTTTGGGAAGTGCATGGATTGAGAATTGAACCTGAGTCTCTGCATGGCAGGTAAGAACTCTATCTACCACTGAATTACCCTTGGATCCCCCCTTTCTTTTTTTTTTAATATAGATTTTTATGGCAACACATTTCCTTCTCAGCACTGCCTTCATTGCATTCCATAGGTTTTGGTATGTTGTGTTCCCATTTTCATTTGCCTCAAGAAATTTACTGATTTCTCTTGCAATTTCTTCCATGACCCACTGGTTGCTTTAGAGTGTGCTTTTTTAGCCTTGACATATTTGAGAATTTTCCAGCCTTCCTGATGTTAGTGATTTCCGACTCCTTCCATCATGACCCAAAAAGTATTTTATATAATTTCAAGCTTTTTAAATTTATTGAGACCAGCTTTGTGGTCCAACATATGATCTATCTTTGGGAATGATCCATGAGCACTTGAGAAGAATGTCTATCTATCCTGATATTATGGGGTGTAATGTTCTGTAAATGTCTGTTAAGTCGAGTTCATTCATCATACTCTTCAAAATATCTGTTTCCTCATTGATCCTTTCTCTAGATGTTCTATCCATTGAAGAAAGTGGTGTATCGAAGTTTCCAACTAATATTGTAGAAGCGTCTACTTCTCCCTTCAATGTTGTCAGTGTTTGCCTCATGTACTTTGGGGTACTCTGGCTCAGAGTATAAATATTTATGACTGTTATATCTTCTTGATGAATTGTCTTTTTTATTATTATATAGTGTCCTTCTTTTTCTCATTTGTTTTACATTTGAAATCTAATTTGTCTGAAATTAGTATAGCTATCCCTGTTCTTTCCTGGTCGTTGTTTGCATAAAATATGATTCTCCAAACCTTCACTTTCAGTCTATTTTTGCCCTTGGCTGTAAAATGAATCTCTTGCATCTAGCATATAGATGGATCCTATTTTTCAGTCCATTCTGCCAGCCTATGTCCTTTGATTGGGGACTTTAATCCATGGACATTTAATGTTATTAATGCAAAGGCACTGCTTTCTTCTACGATTTTGTCTTTAGTATTTTATATGTCATATTTTATTTTTTCTCTCTTTTTATACTCTGTTGATGTTCATTTCTACAGTCTTCTCCAAACTCTTTCTCCTGTCTTTTCGTATCTGTCTATAGCAGTCCCTTAAGTATTTCTTGTAAAGAAGGTCTCTTAAACTCTCTCAGTGTCTGTTTGAAAATATCTTAAACTCTCATTTTTGTGGGATGCTTTTGTGGGGTATAGAATCTAAGTCTGCAGTTTTTCTCTTTCAGTATCTTAATTATATCATACTAATGCCTTCTCACCTCCACGGTTCCTACTGACAATTGTGCACATAGTCTTATTGTGCTTTCCTTGTATGTGAAGGATCACTTTTCTATTGATGCTTTCAGCTCTCTCTCTCTCTCTTCATGTTTGATGTTTGACGATCTGATTAGTCAGCATCTTGGAAAAGGTGCATTTGGATCTCTTCAGTTTTGGGTATGCTCTGTTTCTTGGATCTGTAATCTTATGTCTTTCATAAGAGTTGGGAAATTTTAAGTGATTATTTCCTCCATTATTCTTTCTTTCCCTTCTCCCTTCTCTTCTCCCTCTGGGACACCCATAATTCATATATTCATGCACTTCATGAGGTTATTCAATTCCATAGACTCTACTTATATTTTTTCATTCTTTTTCCCTATCTGATCTTTTGTGTGTAGGATCAGGTCTCCCACATATGATAGACCCCAATCAGATGTTCCTAGTCAAGACAGGATGAGGTCTCAAGAAAGGTGTGTAGTCAGTATCAAGTTTCCCGAAAGATGAGATCCAGCAGGCTGCCTATGTTTCCTTTGAAGCCTCTTGACTCTATGCTTTTTATATTCTGCCCAGCAGGTTCTGCATGTCAGCTCACAGTTCCTTACCTGTGCAACATGGTTTGGTACCTTTAATTCTCAGCAGATCCTGTCCCTGTCAGGACATTACTGAAACGGAGGCTGAGGTAGAAGACAGACTTAAGCTGTTTTGTTTTCTAGCCCCTGGGGACTGAATTACTGAATGAGGGCCATCACTAGTACTGGGCCGTCCTTCCCATTTTGGAGTTGAAGATAGGCCCTTTAGGGAATTATCTCCTTCACCTGACTAATTATTTAGACTGTAAGATATCCCTTAACTCTTTGCCTGCTGGGTCAGAATGAAGAATTGAAAATGTTTGAAGCTTTTTCTTTTATGGGCTGCTAAAAAGTAAAAAAGAAAAAAAAAATCCTTTTCACAACTGGCCCCCTTCTCCCCAGGTTCACCAATCAAGAGCCAGAATTGGTGCCTGGCTCTCTGTGCTCCTTTCCTTGGGGCCCTGCACTTTTCTACTATTCTGAACTCACCACCATCCAAGAGCCTGTGTTTTGTTTTGTTCTTTCTCATCAGCCACACCTTTTCTCTGTCAAGAGAGACCACAGAGTTCTTTTCATGCTTGTTCTGAATTTATCTGTGCTTGGGGTTTGTATTCAGCAGTCCAAATTTGTTAATTAAATCTGTAACTGGAGTTTGTTTGAACTCTCCATGCCTTGCTCCTCGTACAGACTGCTTCTTCTTCCAATGGGGAATTCAATCCAAAACAGTGTGTATGATAGTGGGGGAGGGACACCAGTCTCCAGTTTGGGGGACTTTATGTACAGTTCTACACTGTGATCTTGGCCTTTCTTCCCATTCCAGACTGCTCTACAACATGTCTCTGGTCATAGAAGTTCCCCAAGCAGTTGTTACAGACAGTTACTGATTATTCTCTAGCTTCCCTAGAGAACTAGCCAAATTCCACACCTCCCTATGCCCTTATCTTGCCCCATCTCCAATATCTTGAATAATTCATTACAGCATACCACTTAGTCCTAGTCTCTCAGTTAAGCATGGAGATGGAGATCCATATGAGAAGAATGGAAATAAGTATAATTTTAGCCTCAGTTTTTGGCAACTATTGGAAATTCTCTCTGTTTCATCAACTCTTTGAAGACACAATAACAGTTTTGTAACAAAACTTGCAGTGATTGGTAAAAGAATCTTCAAATTAGATGCCAAGAATATTTAAGAATTATGTTTTCCCTTTAGAGTAGATTTAATCAAACAAAATAAAATGAGATTATACTAACATCCCCTACATGAAGTATGAGAATTAGTGTCTTATGTGAGATAAAGGTAGCTGTTTCCTCATCACTGAGTTACAGAGATAAATATAGTGTCTCCACAACTGCTTATAAAAAGGGTAAAATAGAAGAACACAACTTTTTTATTCTGAATTAGTAAACAAATGAAAAAAGAAACAAAATTTGTGAATGGTTCTAAAATGGTCTGTTACTAAACTTAAACAAAGTACTTTTAAAAACTGAAATTATAAGTTAACCATAACTTATCTCATGTCCACAAGAAATCGGACACAATTCTAATGTTCTGGTAACCAACAAATCAAGAAACAACAAATGTTGAATCTGAAACTTGGGAGATGTAATACATGAAGCAAAAGGAGTATATTTGAAAGTTACGGTATGAGGATAGGAGTTGCTTAGAACACATCACCACTTGAACTTTTTCTTAGAAATATATTTTAAACTTATTCTGAAGACAAACAATGTGGACATAATATCCACAGCTAAAAGCAAATGCAGTGATGAGTTACAGCAGAAAGAGTGAATGTATTTTGTAATGCAGAGGACCAGGAAGGCAGCTATAAGCAATTATCAGTTAATATTTGAGCATTCCTCCTATTATATCAACTTCAGCATTTAGAATAAATTGAAAGTAAACATCAGTTATAGCAGTTTCAGTCGTGTAGGTTAATAGTTGATAACAGCCAACTGGAAGACCCATACAGGTAGTTAGTATTCCTTAATTTTCTAGGATTTACCTCATTCATCTGAAACAACCCACTTCCCTTCCTTTCCAAAATATTGTACATATGGACCAATTTTAATCATTTTATAGTTTAGTCTGATGTCATACTTTACATGTAGTCTTTGATTTTAGGAACCAAAACATGGTAAACTATTAAAATCAACAACAACGTTGAAAAGAAGTGTGTAAGAGGGTCTTGGGTATTAGTCCACGCAGAAATCATTTCAATCTTCTTGTATGCATAATCCATTCATACACTTGGCCAAATCATTAACTTCCAAAATCTCCCTTAAAAACTTTGAATCTCAATTTCAAATTAAGAACTTGAATAACTTTCAAATGATCAATTATAATTTATAAAAGATAGCTCTTTACCATTTCACATGATTTGTTCCATCCATATTTTACTTTAAACACAAAGCTTTATGATTTCATTATGATATTTACTTCCATGTCTAATATTTCAGCTGAGCTCTCTGACATTCCAAACACTTTATGAATCTATGCATTATCTGCAAGATATCCCTGGATGACAACTCTAGCCTGGTCATATGGCAAGTTCTAATGTTCCAGCCTCAAACATAAGACATGATCAAATGGGGAAATGGCACAAGATTGTCATATACTAAGGTAGCAGGTGAATCATTCTTCACCTAGATAATGGTTTTCCACTAAAATTGCGTCCACAAATGTAATGACTGAGTTACCTCCAGAAAAATGAACCTGCCTCTAAGCTGAGAAATGGAGATAGGAATGGTGCATGCAATTCTAGCTGATGAATTCATTAGATTTTTATTTTTATTTTTCAGAATTAATTAGATTTTGATAATATAAATAATGTTGAAAGTTAGAGTAGAATTTCTAGAACCATTTATCCTGTAATGTTGTAAAATCAAAGCACTATTTTATTAAATGTGTTCTTTACGCAATATAAATATCAGTATAACACAGTTGTAATTAAACAAGAACGATTTTCAGATTTAGAAATCAGTGTCATCTATACATTTATAGAGAATTGTCTTTGCTTGAAGTCCAAAAGGGAAGAGCATAAAAATGAGTTTCTGTAGCCCCTGTAGTTTTGCTGATCAATGATTTGTTAGCAATGCAACTGCAGGTTTGTCACTCAGTTCTGAGACAGTAGTGGAGTCATAGGTGTCATGAATTCACCTGTCAACAACATCATACCTGAACATGAGATAATTCTGGAGGAAGTGGAGTCTTAGGACTCTTGCTTCTCAAAGTGCTGCTTGAAGGTCTTGGGATCTGGCATTTGTGTCTTACAGAAGTGCAAGTGTAGAGGGAGGTTTGGTAGCAGCTTTTCGGTCATGCCCTTGTTTCTCTTTTGCCCAGCTTGCTATTTGTCATTTTCCTGCTGAGATTGAATCATCAGCTGTCCACGAGCTATAGTTGGAGGAACAGTACTGTCTCACCCTGCACTGCATGAGACATCCTGTGAGGTCATCAGAAGCTGGCCCAGCACCGCCTCTGCCTTCTTCAACCTTCAGAGGGGGAAAGAGGAGAGGAGGGAGCAGCACAGTGGATGCCACCCCACCTGCTGCTGCCTCAGCCTTAGGGGCACTACTGCACCTCCTGCCTGCACAAGCTGCCACACTCTCCCAGTTGTCCCATGTTGCTTTCTGTAGAAATAGAGCTTGAAGGATATTAAGGAATGATGAGAAAGAAAGAAAGGAAGAAAGAAAGAAAGACACAGACGGGCTCAGGGGGTCTGAAGCTTGAGTTTACTTCAGACAGACTTCAGACAACTTTATTCTCAACTGGATCCTAGTTATATACCACAGGAAGTCAATAGATATGCAGGCATTTCCTGAGGGAGCAAGATTCTTATCTCACAGTGTCCTTCATACTTAACATAACTGTTTTGGGTAAACATTCTCTTCCTCCCAGACTGCTGTACATAACAATCGCCACAGTTTACTGCTGCCATCCCGAGGTCAGCAGCTTGCAACAAATTCTGTAGGTCTTGCTTTAAACTCTTGGCTTCTACATTTCCCCCTTTTTATTTTATAAGCCGAGGAAAACAAGAATCACCTTTTTAGGGTGACTATAAGCAGAGGTGACCGCGCCTGTCTTAGGTTGCCCTTAGGCTCTGAAGGGTCTTACCCGTCATTGGCTGCCAGTCAAGCTCTCTGACTTTGATTCAGGAGAAAGCCAACGAGTTTTTGCAAGAATCACCTTTTTCTTTGTTGTTAAACACAGCTGAGGAGGAAGCAAAGTATAAACAGCCCCAAACCTAAGGTTTTTTAGCTCTTGGGTAAGTGATTGTGTAACATTACTTCCATAGGCTATATGTAGATTATTCTAATTTACATTCTAATACCCCTTTTTTGTAATTCTAAGATATCAGGACTTAAACTATCTGAAAGCCTTAAAAGATGCCTATTCCCTTTTCCCATTCTATTTCAAACAAGTCATATGTTAAAAGAGGGTAATACAAAAACTGCTCTTATTCCTTTTACACTTTAAACTTTGTAAAAAATTTAAATTATACATTTGATCTCCAATATGAACCAATGTCATTTCTATATTATTTAGTCCATTATTAGTTTGCTCATCAATGAGATTCTCTATGCCACAGTTCATTGGTGTTTTTCTAACAATGCTGCATCTGTATAGTTTGTTGCAATGCGGTTTCAGCGACTGCAGCCACTGTGATGCTTCCAATGATTCCAATGACAGATGCAATAATGAATCCAATTAGTCTATTAGTCCTTTTTAGATATTCTTTTGCCAAATGGATCAGTATATGTGTTTCTGGAGAGGATTGCAAAGATCTTGACATCTGCACCGGCAGCCAAATACCTCTTCTCCTTGCTGCTATAATCATCTCATTTTCCTGCAACATAAATGCTTGGGGACAAGTGAATAGAGAATAATTTTCACAATTAGAAGTTTGATTTCTTATATGCATATGAACTTTAACAAGTATATATGGATCTCTAATACATATTTGTATATAGTGTTTATGGCTGCTAAAGAGAAGTTATAGTTACTAGAATTCACTATGAAAATTGGTCCCAGTCCTAGGAAAATTCCCCATAAATTTCTCTGAATAATGTATTTATCATCCCAAATCATGGCAGAAATCATCCTCTATGTAATAACTCTGGTTTAGCTTACCTATCCATATAGTCTCAGTTATCTTCAACCCCACAGGGGAATCTTACAATTCCATAGGAATCATTAATTATGATAACTGCTCGATCCATATGACATGACTGCCATCCATTCCAACTTTCTTTCCCACCTAACAGGCAAGCATCCTTTGTATCCAGAGTTAAGCATATAGGTCTTTCTAAAAATGGAATTAAATTTGACATCAGTTTTCCTCTTACTGGACCTGGGAATCCTAAACTTGTATTTAGGTCATTTTGGTAAAGTTGGATTGGCCCATGTTAGGGCTCACAGATAATCCCAGTAAGTATAAATATGTCCCTGTCCTATAGTATACATTACCCATTTAGTTATTTTTTGTCCAGGTCGATATGCCTGGGTTTTATTCTCTTCGAGGGAATCCAAACTGAAGTTCCGTCATCTGCAATGACAAGAGCAAATCCCCTACCCCACACCTTTACCATTCCTGGTTTCCATAAATCATCTTTAACATCTTTCCAATAGATTGGTTGCAGCTGCAGTTCTGTTTGGGATATATCATTTTTCTTTTCCAAATTGCTAAAATGTTGTTCTGCTGGAGTCTGTGATGAATTATGATAAATGTTTTAAAAATTTAGAGTAAACAATGCCTTTGCTAATTGATCTTTAGGAGTACTTATTTTCATAACATCATCCTCCTGATCATCGTCTCCCCCTTTTTGTTTTAAAAGCATAGACTTTAGCGTCCGGTTTGCTCGTTCAATAATTCTTTGCCCTGAGGGATTGTGTGGAATTCCTGTAATATGAGTAATATTAAAAGTAGTACAAAATTTATGAAATTGTTTTCCTGTATAAACAGGACCATTGTCCGTTTTAATAGATTGAGGGCATCCCACAACAACAAAAGCATTAAGTAAATGTGATTGAACATGGCAAAAACAATCTCCAGATTGTGCGGTAGCCCAGATGAAATGAGAACAAGTGTGTATGATAACATGTACATATTGCATTTTACTAAAATGTGAAATACGAGTAACATCCATTTGCTATAATTCATTTGCTTTTTTACCTCTAGGATTAATCCCTGATGCAAATGGGAGTGCATTTAAAGGCCTACAGGTTTGACAAGTCCTAATAATGTCCTGAGCTTGCTGTTTAAAAAAGATGGAAATTTCTTTCACAGCCCTTTGCTATTGATGAGTCAATTTGTGAAATGTTGTGGGATTTTGCATTACCCCCATAAGAGTATCTGCTTGCTGATTTTGTAATGATAAAGGACCTGGAAGATTGGTTTGAGCTCTTTATATGCATGATAAAAAGGGGAGTAATTCAGCTTTTGACTAATGTTTGTGAATGTAAAAACATTCAGGACAATTCATTTATTTTAAACAAAGAAGCCGTCTCAATGTGAGTAACTGTTTGGTAAACATATTCAAAATCAGAAACAATATCAAGAGATTGTGGAAAACTTTGCAATACTTGAATTACAGCTGCTAATTCAGTATGCTGGGCTGAGGTATAAGGCATTTTCTGACTTGTTTTCCACTGGGGTGACATATGCAGGCTTCCCATTAATATTATCATCAGTAAAGACAGTAATAGCTAGTGGGGAAGCTGGAACTATTTTAGGCAAAATCCATTGCATTCATTTTTAAAAATTGTAAAAGTTTTGACATAGCAAATGATTATTCATTTGTCCTTTAAAGTCACTTAATGCTATTTGCCAAGAGGTATTGAAAATATATAGACTTTGAACCTCTTCCTTTGTGAGATCACACACTATGAAATTAGGGATCATGACCTCTTAATTGATAATATCTTTGGTGACCTTTGACTATTAAAGAAATAATCTTTTGCAAGTATGTATTTAAACATTTTGTCAATTGTTTGGTAAAAAAATCCATTTTAAAACACCGTCTTGCTAAAATAGGCCTGTGGGAGATTGCAAGGTAAAGAAAATAATAAAATAAACAGGCTTTTTTAGATCTATTTGAACAAGCTGTCCTTTTTGAATGCATTGTTCAATTAATTGTAACTCTCATTCAGCTGCAGCTGTTAACTGCCTTTTGCTTAATAAATCAGAATCTCCTTGTAAAATATCAAACAAGTTTTGTAACATATAATTAGGAATCCCTAAAGTGGCAGGTAGCAAAAATGAAAGCAGAGTGTCAATAGTGATGTGTACCCATAGTAAATGACCAGATTTTTAAAATTGAATTCATTGGATTGATTAAAAAGGAATGCAAGAATGTGGATTCTTTATAATTGGTTGTGCATTTTTGCTAATTTTAAATTTATTTCATGCAGTTTTTATATTTTCTCACAATAGTGGCCAAATTCTGATTTGCTTACATGACCGGGCCCAGTTGGGTCCTCTGGGAACTGGCTAGGGACCAAGAGGAGCTTCCTGGGACCTAGATATCTTTATTAAAGTACACCTCCTTCTGGGGGGATAGCCAGTCCTCCCACTAGAGTGTACATTTTAACTATTTCTTACCAAGGTCATGTGATAGCAATATCAGTTGCATGTAATGGCAACATCAGGTGAACAAAAAAGACTCCACAAGTATATTTTTTCCTTGCATTCAACCCTCAAATCTGATCTGCTTCCAATATAAGCCATGGTTATCTTGGGATAAATTTAGTTTATACATATATAGTTTATATAAACACTGAACAAAGCATTAAAGTATTTTGGCTTTAAGGAATTTAGGTATTTAAATGATTTGAATATTATTTAGTCAGTAATAGATTCATTTATAGTAATAGTACTTAGATTAATAGATTAAGCCACCTGGTTTAGGGCAAGAAGCACTTTTTGCCAGTATAATGATACCCAGGAGAAAATCAGTATTTTTTATACAGATAATAACATGATAAAAGTTAACATAAGTTATTTTGATAAAACACAGACTCTTTGCTTTCTAACTAATTATTTAGAATTTTTTTTTATATCCTTTCATTAGAACAGGCTAAAAGTCCAAGAAAACATTGTCATTTTAGACTCATTAAATCTTTCTTGATTTTAACCATAATTTCTAATTTTATAAACCCTCAGCACTTATTATATTAGTTTAGGCTTTGTCCTATATTTTTCTCGCTTAGTAACAGTTATTCATTTTAGGATAAAACTATTCTGTTTTCCTATTAATAAAAATACATCTTTCATATTTTTCATACTTAAATCATTACTTTGAACAAATATTTTACCACATATGTAATTACCATCAAAATTAAATTTGTTAGAATAATGTTAAATATTTAAAATACTTTAATGTTTCAAATATGCATAACTATCAATATATAGTTTTTAACAAGAATTTTTAGTTTTAAAGTTCTTAAAATATATTTCTCTTTTCAAACATGAATAGGAGCTAAACTCATGGCCAGTTTCCAAATTGCTGTTTATTGAGGATTTAAGTTAACAAAAGGAGATGGGGTTGCCGTTCCCATTCTGAGTCATAGGACTTTACCTGTAGTATTGGTATAAATCCCATAGAATAATCATTCAGACTAAACAAAGGTAACCTAACAGAATACCTTGAGTCAGAACTACAATCCCGAACTGCACACCCTGTTGGGGACCAACCTGCCACAGGAACCATCAATGAGCACTGACCCCCGTTTGGTATGGCACCCCTCTCACTGAATACTTTCTAACTCAGGTGTACATGAATCCCTATATAAAGGCAGCCCATCAAGAACAAGCCCAGAAACCAATCTTTCTTTATCCTGCTCTGCCAAAGGCACAGCAAAGAAGCAATTTTTAAAATCTATCATAATAAATCAGTTCTTAGAAATTACAACTGGTGTGGGCAAGCCAGGCTGCAATGACTCCATAGGCTGAACCACAGTATCAACTTTTATCAAATCAGTCAACATTCTCCATTTTCCTGACCTCCCTCCTGCAATAAATATTGGAGAATTCCAAGAACCACAAGATTCCTCTAAATGTCCTGCTCCAAACTGTTCCCAAATCAACCGAGTCAGAGCCTCAAACCTCTCTACAGATAAGGGCTACTGCTCAACCCAAAAAGGCCCACCTGTAGTATTTGTAATGGATGTCCCTGGAGCATCTCCTCACTTTATGCTTTAAGAGTTCCCTTATTAGATCCCTGTTTGGGTGCCAATTGCCGAGTCCAGCTCAAGCAACTGTCGAAACAGGGTAAGAAGTGGTGGTGGGAGATTGAGAAGAAATACAACTTAGAGTTTAAGACAAAGCATGAGCCAGGTAGTTCATTGCCTGACTGAACACAATCACCAAATAGAAACAGGAATATTTTCCCCGTCTTATATTCACTGCAAAGCCTTCATAACGAATTTCCATTACTTAAGATTTAAAACATTATGACCTTAAGGCTGAAACCTACAACAATGTTTTTGAATGAGATCAAATAAGCTTACTAATTCAGATGTTTTAACAGGCACCCCAGTAGCTTTAACACACACACATACTCCTCCAGCCGCCTATTATGATTACCCGTTACCCTGATGATCCAAGGAAAATGCTTACTTTACCAATATGACTCAAGTCCTCTTGTATCGGCTGGACACACATGCCTCTAATGAGACTTTTCCTTGGTTCCTTAATATTGATTTGGAGTCTTCTTCTTCGAGCCCCACGTTTGGGTGCCAAATATTGCTTTCTGTAGAAACAGAGCTCGAAGAATATTAAGGAATGATGAGAAAGAAAGAAAGGAAGAAAGAAAGAAAGACACAGATGGGCTCAGGGGGTCTGAAGCTTGATTCAGACAGACTTCAGACCCCCTGAGCCCGTCTGTGTCTTTCTTTCTTTCTTCCTTTCTTTCTTTCTCATCATTCCTTAATATCCTTTGAGCTCTGTTTCTACAGAAAGCAACAGTCCCAGAGCCTTCCTACTCTCCAGGGCGCCTGCCTGCTCCTATTTCAATTTGGTCATGTGTGTTACTCAAGAATTTGCCCGTTTTGTCTAGTTGTCAAATTTAACGGGAGGAAGTTTTTTGTAATACTCTAGTTATCCTTTTAAAGGCTGCATTATTTCTGTGATTTCTTGCTTTACATTCCTAATACTGGAAATATGTGGTTTTCTCCCTCTTTTGTTGTATTTATCACCTTACTTGAACTTATATTCATTTTATTTTTCTATCACAGTATCAATTTAGGTTTCATTGACCACCTCCCCCTTTTTTAGCATTATTTTGATATTTCGCCTTTTTCTATTAGTTTCATTCCATTTACTTTAGGATGAATATGTTCTTTATTCTAGTTCTTAAGGGGGAAAGAGCAGAGCATTAATTTATACCTTTATTCTTTTATATGAGCATTTAGTGTTATATACTTGCCTCAAGCACTGATTAGCTACTTCTCACAAATTTTGATATGTTTTGTTTTTATTATCGTTCATTAAAGATATTCTAACTTTTCTTTAGATTTATATATTACTTAGGTTGGGCTTATATACTATTTATAAGTGTGTTTTATTCCTAATTTCTCTGTAATTATTAGATATAATTTCTTAGTGATTTTTAACATTTCTTTTGTGGTCAGATTTTATGCTTTATATAGCTAATCTTTTTAATATTAGCTTGTGTTCATGTCCTATTATATCAAAGGTGAATATTCCATATTTATTGGAAAAGATTGTGTATCTACTTCCTTTATTTGTAGTATTGTATAAATGCCAAATAAAAGAAAATTGGTTGATGGGGGAGTGATGATTTTGTATCTTTGTCCTATTAATTACTGAGAGGGGTGTTGAAATCAGCTAAATTTGTGGGTTTGTGTTCTTCCCTTTTCACTTGTTAGCTTTACCTTCATATAAATTATAACTCTACTACTATGCGCATGTAAATTTTGAACTGTAATGTCTTGGTGATGAGTTGACTCCTTTTTTATCTTTTTTTTTGTTCTGAAATCTATCTCTTCTGATAGAAATACCTTCTGCTTGACTGGAATGCCTTTTTCCACCCATTATCTCTTCACTTTTGTCTTTATATTTGGCTTGAATCTCCTGTTGACAGTTCATAGTTGGTTTTTGCCTTTTTTTTTTAAGTCCCTTTTTGCAGTTTCTGCCTTTGAATTGTAGTGTTTAGTCCATGATTTTTTTTATTGTTGTTGTTGTTGCATGCTGTATGGTGGGGTCACATTTCATTCTTTTTCCATGTAGGTATTCTGCTATGGCAGCACCATTTATTTAATTTTTGTTGGTTTGGTTTTGTTTGTTTGTTTGCTTGTGTTTTTTTTTTTCTGGCAGGTGGGAAGTGAATGGGCCAGGTATCGACCTGCCAGGCAAGTGAGAATTCTACCTCTGAACTAACTTCGCACCCCCAGTCCATGAATTTTTAATATGACAGCTAGCATGTATGGATTTAGTTGTTACTTTAAAATTTTGTCTCCTTTTTGTCCACTATTTTTTTACTTTGTTTTTTGTTTCCTGAAATTTTATGGAATTTTTAGAAATATTTTAATTTGTCCATTGGCTGTTTTTTTTCTTCGTATGCTGTATGGCAGAGTCACATTTCATTATTTTTCCATGTAAGTATCCCATTATTGCAGCACCATTTGTTGAATTCTTATCTGTTTGTTGTTTGTTTGCTCTTTTGGGAAGTGCATGAACAGGGAATTGATTCTGGGTCTCCTGAATGACAGGCGAATTCTAACACTGAGCTACCCTTGTACCCTACCCCATTAATGGCTTTTAAGATAATATCTTTGCATTATTTTTTAGTGGTTTCTCTAGGGATTGCAGTATACATCCTTGAGTTTTCACAGCCTGCTTATATTAGGTTAATATTACACCACTTCAAATAAAATGTATGAAATATGTGATATAATTGTTATGTGTATAACATCTTCAAAATTCACAAACCCTACTGGACACGGTTTGAATTTTTGTCTTAAATGGTCCTAAATATTGTCAAGAATTTAGGAGAAAGGAATCATCCTTTTTATTTATCTAATACTTACCACATCCAGTGGTCTTAATTCTTTACTATATATCCATGTTTCCATCTGCTATCATTTTGCTTTAGCTTGAGGGATACTTTTTGTATTCTTGTTCTGTAGTGTCTCAGGAAAAATTTACTTTTGTTTTACCTGAGAATGTCTTTATTGAAGGATACATGCATTATTGAAGGATATTTTTATTATATAGAGAATTCAGGATTGATAATTTTGATTTTTGTTTTGGTAAATTAAATGTATTATTCTATTGTTTCTATCCTCCCTATTTTCTAAGGAAGAGTAAGAACCAACTTGAAAAGTTTTCTGTTCTTTTATAACATGTATTTTTTTTTCTGGGTGCCCTTCAAACATTTTCTATCATCTTTGGCTTTCAGAAGTTTGAGTATGATGTGAATAGGCCTTTTTTCCTTGTTTATACTGTTTGGTATTTACGCTGCTTATAGTTTGCAGTGATCCTTGAATCCATACTTGTGCTGGTTTGAAAGGAAGTATGCCCCCTAAGAAAAACCATGTTTTAATATAAATCCCATTTCATAAAGGTAGAATAATCTCTAATCAATACTGTATGTTTGAAACTGTAATGAGATCATCTCCCTGGTTGATGTGATTTAGTTAAGAATGGTTGTTAAACTGGATTAGAGGATGACATGTCTCCACCCATTTGAGTGGGTCTTGATTAGTTTCTGAAGTCCTATAAAAGAGGAAACATTTTGGAGAATGAGAGATTCAGAGAGACTCAGAGAGAGCAGAGAATGCTGCAGCACCATGAAGCAGAGAGTCCACCAGCCAGCGACCTTAGGAGATGAAGAAGGAAGACACCTCCCGGGGAGCTTCATGAAATAGGAAGCCAGGAGACCAAGCAAGCAGATGACACCGTATTCGCCATGTGCCTGTCCAGCTGAGAGAGAAGCCCTGACTGTGTTTGCCATGTGCCTTCTCACTTGAGAGAGAAACCCTGAACTTCATCGGCCTTCTTGAACCAAGGTATCTTTCCCTGGATGCCTTTGATTAGACATTTCTATAGACTTGTTTTAATTGGGACACTTTCTCAGCCTTAGAACTGTAAATAAGCAACTTATTAAATTCCCCTTTTGAAAAGCCATTCCATTTCTGGTATATTGCATTCTGGCAGCTAGCAAACTAGAACAATACTTTTATGATTATTTTCTAGATTTGGGGAAATTTCAGTTTTTATATCTTCTAATCTTTTCACCCTAATCTCTGTCATCTGCCCCTTGGGATGTCAGTTTCATGTAGGTAAGACTTGCCACAGGTCTCTTGAGCTTCTGTTATTTTCTTTGACTTTGTGTTCTCTGTTTCCTTTAGGTTAATATTTTTTTCATCCTATCATCAAATTCATTGACTCATTCTTCTGGCATATCCATTCTGCTGCTCTGTACATTCAGTAACTTTGAAATTTCAAATATTGCAAGTTTTTGGTTTATACTTGTTTCTTTTCAATATCATTTATTTGTCTCTTGAGACTTCTCATCTTTTCATTCATTGCAAGCATATTTTCATTACTTCCATGTGTATTAGCAACTCCAAAGTTTTAATTGCATCATTTGATGTACATAGGTAATCTTGTGTCTCAGTTGATAGCCTTTTTTCTTGGGATTGGAGCATTGTTTTCTAGTTCTTTGTATACTGACTAATTTATGATTGAGATCTGAATATTGTGAGCTTGACATTGTGGAGGTTGCAGATTCTGTTATGGCCTTCCAAAGGGAACTGAAGATTTCATTTTAGCAGGGATTTCACCTAGGTAGACTCATATTGGTAAATCTTCCTCTTTGACAAGCACTTGCGTATTAACTCAGATCTGAATTTTTATTAGAGTCACATTGTATCTACTCTGAGGATGTTTGGGGGTAGTAATTAACTATAGACTTGGTACTGTTTACATTCAGAATTTGAGTTTTCCATATTCTGTTCCTCTGTTTACCTAGATTCTTGTTTGTCTTTGCAGCAACTATTGTTGCCAAAAAACTCTGTCCTCTAGTTCTTTTAGGACAGGTAAAAATGTGGTTGGTTTTCTATCAGAGTTTTTAAGCATTCTAATGTTTTATACTGACTTTATCATCCCTTCAAGTTAAACTGAATAAAAATGACAAACTCTATACCATTTTCTTCCTCCAAGTTTCAACTCACCTCTACCATGCTTATGTTTTTGTTCACTCTCTAGTGCTTTCAGTTTTATTTTCTCCCAAGGTTTAATAGACATTGTATTAGTTAGGCTTCTCTAGAGAAACAGAATCAACAGGGAACACTTGCAAATATAAAATTTATGAAAGTGTCTCACGTGACTGTAGGAACGCAGAGTCCAAAATCCACAGGGCAGGCTGTGAAGCCGATGACTCCAATGGATGGCCTGGATGAACTCCACAGGACAGGCTCACCAGCCAAAGCAGGAATGCCACCTGTCTCCTCTGAGTCCTCCTTAAAAGGCTTCCCATGATTGCATTTAGCATCACTAATTGCAGAAGACACTCCCCTTCGGCTGATTACAAATGGAATCAGCTGTGGATGTAGCTGACGTGATCATGACCTAATCCTATGAAATGTCCTCATTGCAACAGACAGGCCAGCACTTGCCCAATCAGATGAACAGGTACCACAACTTGGCCAAGTTGACACCTGTCCCCAACCATGACAGGCATTATATACAAAGGTTAAGTAGGCTCATATTTAACCATACCAGAAAGGGGAATCTGTCTGATAATAACAACCACTCCAGCTTCCTTACGACTTTGTGTGTTCTGCATGTATTTTAAAATTTAATGTGAATTTCTTGTGGACAACATATAGGTGAGAATTGCTCTTTTTTTTCACTTAATCCCATTTTCTCTTACTGCCTTTATTTGGATTATTTAGACCAGGGTATCTCAACCATGCACTAATGATATTTTGGGCTATACAATAATTTTGTGTTTGTGGGGAGGGCTGTTCTATGTATTGTGGCATGTTTAATAGCATACTTGTTCTCTTCTCAGTAGAGTCTAGTAATCTCAGTTCTAACAAACAGAAATGCGCTTAGAAATTTCCCCTGGGGACCGGGACAAAATGCTTCCCCTTCATTGAGAACCACTACTTTACACCATATGCATTTAACCTATCAATATGAGTAATGAATGCCTACTGTGGCTGATTTCACTCTATAACAACAGAATTCAGAGTTGCAACAGTGACCATATGTCTTAAAATCTTAAATGTTTGTATCTGGGATTTTTAAGAAATATTTTCCTGACACATATTCCAGTATTTCAAAATGTGCATTTTTTTCAGAAATCATAATCAACTTTCAGATAATATTTTACCACTTCACATATAAGATTTTTCCCTCTCCAAAATTTTATACATTTTTGCCATGCATCTTACATCTCTGTATGCTATAAACCTAAGTACATTGTTACTTTTTTCCCTCTCTACCTCCTCTCCTTCCATGCCTTCAATTACCAATAACATCAGTACCAGAGCTGTTAATATTTTCTCCCAGGCCACCAAGTTTCTGTATATTTTCCAGCATTATTTCTCGCTGTACTTAATAAAGTTTCTTTCCTTTGACTTTAAGTTCACTGATCTTATCTTTTCTCTCCTGCAATATCAATTCTGCTTTGAAGACTGTCCAGTGAATTTTATTTTTCTTTTAGATATTGTATATTTTCACTCTGGAAATTTGTTCGGTTTCTTTTTCATAGCTTACTTTTCTCTCCTTATGTTTTTTTTTTAACTCCTAGAACATATTTATGAAACTTGCTTTAATATTTTTAGCATATAAATTCATTATCTCTGTAATCTGTCTGTTTCTATTGAGATTGTCATTTATATTCTCCAGATTTTTAGGGTGACTATTGATTTTTAAGTGGCTGCTGGGAATTTTTCATTGTTGGCTATTTAGATTTAGTGGTTTTCTTTTAAAGAGTATGGAAGTTTCTTTTGCTGAACATAAAGTGAAAGTACAGAAGCCTTTATTCTGTTGTTAATTATATACTGTGTTAAGAAAAATGGCGCACATTGGGACACGGATACTGATGATTGCAGGGGGCCGTTTATTGTGAAGCTCTCACCACAGAGGGAGTCTGAAGAATAGACTTCAGCCCATCTCTGGGAGGGTCATACAGCATTATATACCTAGTGTTATGTGGGGAAAGGAGGGGTTAATATAGCTGATGGGCTATTTTTGACCGGTGTGAAAATAGGGTAAGGAGATGTGACATTTTTGGATACGTAGTGGGACTTGGTTACCAGTGAGAGGCTTAAGAGCCAATAAGGAATCATTAGGTTTCTATCCTGTCCTTAGGAGGAATTGGTGGGTTGCCTTCTGGCATGTAGTCTGTGATTTGCTCCTTCAGTCACATAGGCCATGGATGTGGGTTGTTGTTATGGGGAGATAAACCACAGTTGGTTAGTCCTAGCCAAATTTGTGAGGGGGAATCTCTAGCATTCTTAATTGATATGTATATGAAGAGGGACCTGAATACTGGAAGTATAAGGTGTTGGGTTGGATGGGTGAGTAAAGGGATTCAGATGTGACATGTGGCTTCGGCGGGTGGGGGAAGTTGGGGAGTTAGCAACTTTTCCTTGGTCGTGCTTAAAATTTAATGCTGCTGTAGTATTGGTGGGCAAAAAGCAAGGGAATTATCACAGGAATGCAGTTGCCAGGGGGTGGATGCTGTATTAAAGAGTTATTGAAGAAATGTGGTCTGCAACTGCTGTGTGGAGACATGTTAAGGGCTAGCTACATCATGAGAGTGGGCGAGATGAGATGTGAGGGTTCCAGGGAATGCTAAGATTTCTAGTCTTTTTGTTTTAAAAAATACATGAGACTGGAAGTGTAGGGGTTGGTTGCATGGGAAGGGAGTTGGAACCTTAGTCTGTTCTGGCTACTTCCTGCTGTAACTGGGCAGAGTTGAATTTGTCCTTCCCATCCCAGTGTACAGAACTTCTGTTTCACTCTGTAAGGGTTGACATTGGTATTCATGCAATAGCATTATACTGTTGACCTGGTCCTGGGTTAAGGTCTGTATGGTTTTTCAAATAAAGCTGGTTAAGAGTTTTAAGAGATAGGGCTCAAAAAATGAGGTGGGATATCTGCTTAATGACTCTCTAACTGCTTGCAAGCTGAAAAGGGACATTGTTATTAAAGGATAAAGGGAAGATGTAATGAAACTGCTTGCTGTTTTTCGACAGTCCATCATCTTTGCCTTTCAGAGCTTCTCAGGCATTGGAATAATCTGGAGGTTTGAAGCCTCTGAAAAACTAACTTAATAAGTAAAATTTTATAGAGCACAGGATAGTTTTTCAGGGTTTCCAGGAATATTGTTGGTTGAAGTTAGCTGTATTGTGGCAGTTTGCAAAATTTGGCTAAAACTTGTGTAAGAGCAACCTCCAGAGTGACCTCTTGACTAGATTTGAAATTCCTTAGCCATTGAAACTTTATTTTTTCCCCATTTTGATCAGTTAATTTTTGATACAAGGGTCTAGGCTTATCCTTGGAATTTACAGATCACAAATCCAGGGCCAGTTATGTCCCAGAATGCCAGGACCAGGCTTATACCCTTGGAGATTATGTTCCATGTTGGGGAGAAGTTCAGAGTTTGGGATAGAAAGAGAGAGATCACATTTGAGCAATAACAGAGATTTTCTGGAGATGACTCTTAGGCACTAATTAAAGGTAGGTTCAGTTTGTTATTATAGAAATAACTTTTATGAGGGGAAGATTTAAAATTGGGACATTGGTTTATTAAATTGGGAGCCCCTCTTGCTTAAGAATATGTCAGGAATTCTCCAGGTGGGGAAGTTTAATAATTTTATTTTTCCAAGTTCCTCAAGGGATTTTATAAACACTTTTTATTTTCTACATAAAATATTCTAATGCATTATTGCAAAGCATTAATTTGTGCAGAATATTAAGATTTTATTCTTTATTCCATGTGTTATATTTTAAAAAGCTGAATTAAACTTATAAAGCTGCTTAAATTAATTGACTAGACAGATTAAATTATATAGTGTGCTATAGAAAACTTAAATTTTGGAACAAATGAACATTTCTCTTTTTATTTCACACTAAAGTGAAAGCTTTAAAATATAGACAATATTATTTTTTACTTTGTAAATTAATTTATTTTAGTTTTAACTAAATCAGTTTCATCACATCTTTAATTAGGGTAACAGATTTTCAGTTGCAAATTTTAATAACTGCTGTGTGAACCCATGCTGACTTTCAGAGCTGGAGAACCATTTTGAGTTTTACGTATCATATAGTCATTTAAAGTTCCAGGAAATTATTAGATTATGTATGAGTAGAGCATTTTGGAATTGAAAGATAACAGTAAAAGTTTATGATTTTCGCTTTAATAATTTATATAAGCATTTTTAAATGAAGTTACTTTCAGAAATATTTTCAGTTTTGTCTTGACAAACTATGGCAGAGCTTATGTTCTGTTTTATTTTTGCACATTTATTAGAGTTTAGTTAATTAACAGATACAATGCACAGTTATACTGACTTTCTTTTTCAAGTTTTTGTTGTTGAAGGTGAATTTCTGATTTGTAGTCTATTGCAAACACTTTTAGAGAAGCATTAGAGTGTAACAATGAAATCAACAGGGAAATTTATAGCACTGAACATATTTTTTATGCAATGCATAAACAATAGTTTGTTTTTTATTTAAAGTGAAGAAAAGACTTAGAAGATTTATTATGAATAGCTAAGGGTATGCTGATGATAACACAGACAAAGACACAGACACAAGAAGTTTTTTTTTGCCACACTATAAACTTTTGCGTTTTATACTACTTCTTTCATATTGAAGATGGAATACTAATTTAAGAAAACTTTATTATTTTAACAACAAACGAAGCATTGGTTTAGTATTTTTAGTGTATTATAGATACATCAAACTTTTCTTAATCTTGACCACAATTTCTTTCTCCACAAACTTTCTAAACCTTCCATATTAATTTAGGTTTTGCTTTACATTTTCCTGAATCTGTAACAACCATTCAAAACTACTCTCTTTTCTTTTTAATAAAAAAACACATTCTTTATATCCTTCATATTTAAGTTACCAAAATAATTTCAGAAACTGTTTCCAAGCAAGCCACTCACAACATACAGTTACCATCAAAATAAAACTTGTCAGAATATACTTAGTGTATTTTAACACAGTTACAATTTTACTGTATGCCACTTCATTATGCTTTTTATTGTTTATTTTATTTTTTCTTTTAGAGATAGTCTTTTAGCAGTTCTCTGCTGCTTTAGGGAAATTGCAGGGGCAGTTTTTTTTTAAGCAGGTTTAGTTGCATTAATGATAAAACGAATGTTTTTGAATATTGCCTTTCAGGGTGTTTTTTCAAATTTAGAACTATTAATTTATATACGTATATGACATGTAATTACTTATAAGCTGTTTAAATGGAATTTTAAGATTTTTTTTTAAATTTGCCATTACCATCTGGAATAAGAGAATACACATTGAACAGGTAGACAGATATAAATAGAAACAAGTATATAAGAAACAGAAACAGAAATATTTTTGAGAGGGAATCAGTTAGGAAGTTTTGACTAATACAGATGCAGAAACAAACCAAATAACAAATTGAAACAGACATTTAACACTTATTATATTTAAGTAACATGCCAATTAATAACTAGACAGAACACACAAACTAATAAACAGGCTTTAAATGTTTAGACTTCTCTAGGAGAGTTTATAGGACACAGTAAGCTACTGAAATTCTTTAATAAATTAGGTGGGGTTAGTAGAATATGTACTTAGATGCTGTTCAACTTGAGAAAGGTTAGTGTATTAGTTAGGGTTCTCTCGTGAAACAGAATCAACAGGGAACACTTTCAAATATAAAATTTATGAAAGTGTCTCACGTGACCGTAGGAATGCAGAGTCCAAAATCTACAGGGCAGGCTGCGAAGCCGATGACTCTGATGGATGGCCTGGATGAACTCCACAGGAGAGGCTCACCAGCCAAAGCAGGAATGGAACCTGTCTCCTCTGAGTCCTCCTTAAAAGGCTTCCCATGATTGCATTTAGCATCACTAATTGCAGAAGACACTCCCCTTTGGCTGATTACAAATGGAATCAGCTGTGGATGTAGCTGATGTGATCATGACCTAATCCTATGAAATGTCCTCATTGCAACAGACAGGCCAGCGCTTGTCCAATCAGATGAACAGGTACCACAACTTGGCCAAGTTGACACATGAACCTGACCATGACAGTCCCCCCTTGTCAACTTGGCACCTATATATATATATATCACCTTAGACCATACTTAATTTCCAAATGAAAACAAATAGGCACACATGTTTTCTTTTACCTGACAATACTCAACTGTTCTGCATATAACTGGAAACACATTAAATCTCTCCAGAATAGCGTGCAAATCCTTGGGCAACATTCATTCTTAAACTTGATATCTTACAACTTAAATAGTATAACACGAACAAAACAGCATTACAGTCCTCGTTTCTGTAACTGATCACGTGGTCGAAGTTCATATTTATCACTACCTTCTCCCACTACCCATTCCATGTTCCCTTTCCCCTCAGCAAGCACTTCAGCTGGCCATGGTTCTTTGCCTGGTGGGGTGACCCAAACCTTCATTCCTGAAGTCTCAGAGCCATTAGTGGTCCTGCCTGGATTGTGTTGTTGCAGTTTTCCATTAATTTTAATCACAGGGCATGGTAGTACTAATAGACGCCCCAGTGGATCTCCTATATTCCAAGAAAACTCTTCTTTACCTCCATTATGTAGTTGCAGTCCTACTTCCTTCTGATAGTCAGGGTCAATTACCCCAGACAATAATGTAATCCCCTTCTTGGTGTGTTGATCCAGAGGCATAAGTAGCCCAAAGTGACCAGGTGGCAATCTTAACTTCCAGTTCAGTGGTATCACTGTTGTTTCTCCTGGAGAAAGCACACCCCGTTTTGGAACTAAAACCTGTAGACCATCAGAACTCAGGGTAGCAGGGACAGGAAGGAAAAATTTTCCTAGTGGATCACTAGGAGTAATAGTGAGTGGCACCACACCCATTTCCACCCCTTGGTTCCTGGACCCATGGATCCTGGCTATGGGAGAAACAGCACCATACAGCGGACGCTGATTCAGAGCATACACAGCTTCCTGGAGAACATTACCCAAGCCTTTCAAGTTTTTGCCACCTAGTTGGCACCGTAATTGAGTTTTCAAAAGGCCATTCCACCGTTCTATCAATCCAGCTGCTTCTGGATGATGGGGAACATGGTAAGACCAGAGAATTCCATGAGCATGTGCCCATTCCCGCACTTCATTTGCTGTGAAGTGTGTTCCTTGATCTGAAGCAATGCTATGTGGAATACCATGACGATGGATAAGGCATTCTGTAAGCCCACGGATAGTAGTTTTGGCAGAAGCATTGCGTGCAGGGAAAGCAAACCCATATCCAGAGTATGTGTCTATTCCAGTTAGAACAAATCGCTGCCCCTTCCATGAAGGGAGTGGTCCAATGTAATCAACCTGCCACCATGTAGCTGGCTGGTCACCTCGGGGAATGGTGCCATATCGGGGGCTGAGTGTGGGTCTCTGCTGCTGGCAGATTGGGCACTCAGCAGTGGTTGTAGCCAGGTCAGCCTTGGTGAGTGGAAGTCCATGTTGCTGAGCCCATGCATAACCTCCATCCCTACCACCATGACCACTTTGTTCATGGGCCCATTGGGCAATAACAGGAGTTGCTGGGGAAAGAGGCTGACTGGTATCCATAGAACGGGTCATCTTATCCACTTGATTATTAAAATCTTCCTCTGCTGAAGTCACCCTCTGGTGTGCATTCACATGGGACACAAATATCTTCATGTTTTTAGCCCACTCAGAAAGGTCTATCCACATACTTCTTCCCCAGACCTCTTTGTCACCAATTTTCCAATTATGGTCTTTCCAAGTCCCTGACCATCCAGCCAAACCATTAGCAACAGCCCATGAGTCAGTATACAAACGCACCTCTGGCCAGTTTTCCTTCCAAGCAAAATGAACAACCAGGTGCACTGCTCGAAGTTCTGCCCACTGGGAGGATTTCCCCTCACCACTATCCTTCAAGGACACCCCAGAAAGGGGTTGTAATGCTGCAGCTGTCCACTTTCGGGTGGTACCTGCATATCGTGCTGAACCATCTGTAAACCAGGCCCGAGTTTTCTCTTCCTCAGTCAATTCACTGTAAGGAACTCCCCAAGAGGCCATAGCTCTGGTCTGGGAAAGAGAAGGTAATGTGGCAGCAGGAGTGGAAACCATGGGCATCTGTGCCACTTCTTCATGTAACTTACTTGTGCCTTCAGGACCTGCTCTGGCTCTATCTCGTATATACCATTTCCACTTTACAATAGAGTGCTGCTGTGCACGCCCAACTTTGTGGCTTGGTGGGTCAGACAACACCCAACTCATGATAGGCAACTCAGGTCTCATGGTAACTTGGTGGCCCATGGTTAAGCGTTCAGTCTCTACTAAGGCCCAGTAGCAGGCCAAAAGCTGTTTCTCAAAAGGAGAGTAGTTATCTGCAGCAGATGGTAAGGCTTTGCTCCAAAATCCTAAGGGTCTGCATTGTGATTCTCCTACTGGGGCCTGCCAAAGGCTCCAGACAGCATCTCTATTTGCCACTGACACTTCCAGCACCATTGGATCTGCTGGATCATATGGCCCAAGTGGCAGAGCAGCTTGTACAGCAGCCTGGACCTGTCGCAGAGCCTCCTCTTGTTCAGGTCCCCACTCAAAATTAGCAGCTTTTCTGGTCACTCGATAAATGGGCCGGAGTAGCACACCCAAATGAGAAATATGTTGTCGCCAAAATCCAAAAAGACCAACCAGGCGTTGTGCCTCTTTTGTGGTTGTGGGAGGGGCCAGATGCAGCAATTTATCCTTCACCTTAGAAGGGATATCTCGACATGCCCCACACCACTGGACACCTAGAAATTTTACTGAGGTGGAAGGCCCCTGTATTTTTGTTGGATTTATCTCCCATCCTCTGACACACAAATGCCTTACCAGTAAATCTAGAGTAGTTGCTACTTCTTGCTCACTAGGTCCAATCAACATGATATCATCAATATAATGGACCAGTGTGATGTCTTGTGGGAGGCAGAAACGATCAAGGTCTCTGCAAACAAGATTATGACATAGGGCTGGAGAGTTGATATACCCCTGAGGTAGGACAGTGAAAGTATATTGCTGACCTTGCAAGCTGAAAGCAAACTGTTTCTGGTGGTCCTTACTAATAGCTATTGAGAAAAAAGCATTTGCCAGATCAATAGCTGCATACCAGGTACCAGGGGATGTATTGATTTGCTCAAGCAATGATACTACATCTGGAACAGCAGCTGCAATTGGAGTTACCACCTGGTTGAGTTTACGATAATCCACTGTCATTCTCCAAGACCCATCTGTTTTCTGCACAGGCTAAATAGGAGAGTTGAATGGGGATGTGGTGGGAATCACCACCCCTGCATCTTTCAAGTCCTTAAGAGTGGCAGTAATCTCTGCAATCCCTCCAGGAATACGGTATTGCTTTTGATTTACTATTTTGCTTGGTAGGGGCAGTTCTAGTGGCTTCCACTTGGCCTTTCCCACCATAATAGCCCTCACTGCACGAGTTAGAGAACCAACGTGGGGATTCTGCCAGTTGCTCAGTATGTCTATGCCAATTATACATTCCGGAACTGGGGAAATAACTACAGGATGGGTCCGGGGGCCCACTGGACCCACTGTGAGACGGACCTGAGCTAAAACTCCATTGATCACCTGGCCTCCATAAGCCCCCACTCTGACTGGTGGTCCAGAGTGACGTTTTGGGTCCCCTGGAATTAATGTCACTTCTGAACCAGTGTCTAATAATCCCCGAAATATCTGATCATTTCCTTTTCCCCAATGCACAGTTACCCTGGTAAAAGGCCGTCGGTCTCCTTGGGGAAGACTTAGAGGAAGGTCAACAGTATCAATTTGTGGCAGTGTAACAGGTTTCTTCCCCATAGGGACCTGGCCTCCCCTTCATTCAAGGGGCTCAGGGTCTGTAAACTGTTTCAAGTCTGGAAATTGATTAAGGGGCCGTGACTCTGTGTTTTTGTAATTCAGGTTAGACTTCTGTTCCCTTGACCTAGAACTCTTTTGTTTATACAGCTCCAACAAGAATTTAGTAGACTGCCCTTCTATTGTATTTCTAGGCACCCCATGATTTACTAGCCAATGCCACAAATCTCTGCGTGTCATATAATTTTGATGCCTCCTTTGAGTTTGTTGTCTATTATAATACCCGCGTCTACCCTGTCTTTGGTGATTAAGTGCTGCCACCTGGCTTCTGCCAACTCGGGATCCTGTCATCCCCATTGTGTTTAAGGATTCCAGCTCAGTGACAGCAGTTCCTACAGTAATATCTGACCTACAGAGAAGTGCAACCACAGAGCTCTTGAGGGATGATGGTGCTAGTCTCACAAACTTATTTCTCACTGTTCTGGTAAAAGGTGCATCTTCTGGACATTCCTGGGGTGTAAGAGCAGGCTTTGCATGATAAATCCACTCTAACATCCCAATCTCTCTAAGCCTCTGGATCCCCTCATCTACATTATACCAGGGCAGTTCTGGCATTTCAACCTCAGGTAATGTTGGCCACCTTTTGATCCATGTTTCAACCAACCACCCAAACAAGCTGTTAACACCTTTTCTAACTGCTCTAGCTATAACATTGAATGCAGAATCTCTGCTTAGTGGGCCCATATCAATAAATTCAGCCTGATCCAGCCTTATATTCCTCCCACCATTATCCCACACTCTTAAAATCCATTGCCACACATATTCCCCTGTTTTCTGTCTACATAAATTGGAAAACTCACACAGTTCTTTTGGAGTATAACGTACCTCCTCATGTGGGATACTTTGTACCTCACCTTTAGGGGCCTGTTGGGACTTTAGTCTAGTTATAGGTCTGGAAGAAATGAGGGGTGGCGGGGGTGGGTCATGGAAAGAATTAGAACTATCTTCCAAGCCATTTGCTTCAGGGCTTTCATTTGCAGTTTCATCTGGTGAAACAGGATTAATAACTCTAGGGCTAATCCCTTTAGGAGGAGGTTGGGTGGCCAATTCCTCAAGGCAGGCTGAAGGTGGGGCGGCTATGTCCTCAGGGCAGACTATTACAGGGTTATCTAAAGAAGGCTCAGCATGGTCTAGGGTTTCAACCTCACCCTCAACATCATTATCAATCCATATGTCACCATCCCATTTTTCAGGGTCCCACTCCTTTCCAATCAATGCCCTCACTTTAACGGCAGACACCATGCAAGACTGAGATTTCAGTTTACGTTGTAAAGTTGCTACTCTAACAATAAGATTCTGAGTCTGATTTTCAGAGATCTCAAGTCTACGGCTACAGGAAATAAAATTTTCCTTCAGGATACTCATAGAAACCTCTACATCTTTCAGATGGCACTTAAGCTTCTTGTTTGAAGCCTTAAGCCCATCCCTTTCACCCTTTAATGTAGACAGTGTATCTAACAACAACCAACCAACATCTCTATAACTCTTATTTCTACAAAACTCTGTAAAGGTGTCAAAAACATTATCCCCCAGGGTCTGGCTTCGTACAAGCGAAGCATTAGGAGAATCGAATGATGATATTTTGACTATCTCCTTTGCCAACTCAGCCCATGGATTGGGAGTGTCATTCTGATTACGGGAATCAGAGTCCTTAGTGTCTCTGAGCCCAGTCAGAGTAGAAAACCATTCATAAAAACCCATTTTTAAGATTCTGTTCCTTAAGAACCACTCCTGGTACCAAGATGTATTAGTTAGTGTTCTCTAGAGAAACAGAATCAACAGGGAACACTTGCAAATATAAAATTTATGAAAGTGTCTCACGTGACCGTAGGAACGCAGAGTCCAAATCCACAGGGCAGGCTGCGAAGCCGATGACTCCGATGGATGGCCTGGATGAACTCCACAGGAGAGGCTCACTAGCCAAAGCAGGAATGCAACCTGTCTCCTCTGAGTCCTCCTTAAAAGGCTTCCCATGATTGGATTTAGCATCACTAATTGCAGAAGATTTGGCTGATTACAAATGGAATCAGCTGTGGATGTAGCTGACGTGATCATGACCTAATCCTATGAAATGTCCTCATTGCAACAGACAGGCCAGCGCTTGCACAATCAGATGAACAGGTACCATAACTTGGCCAAGTTGACACCTGTCCCTAACCATGACACTAGTCTTAATAATTTTTGTGCTAGAGCAATATTCTGTATTTTTCAGGCCCTCTAACATGTAGGAGAGCAGGTCAAGGGCCCCACCTTTCAGATTTAAGAGAGGGTTGACCATGCTTATTTCTGTTCTGGTTATTTACTGCTGCTTTAACCACCACAAATACCTAGTTATATCTGACAATATCCTTTTTTATTATGTTGATGATTTGTGCATAGGCATTCAGGAAGGAAACAGTGGGGAAAACTTGTCTACCCAATAATAACTAGATCCTCAGCTGGGATGGACAGAACTAATAGAAATGGCTAGGACAGATGGCAAGGCTCAGGCCTTGGTTTTGGCTACTAACTGAGTTTCTTGGTTCTTCTCCATGTGACATTTACTGCAGCTGGAATGTCCAAATCACATGCCTGGGTCCTGGACTGGATGACTTGAAAAACTGAAATTAAACGGCTCACCTTCTCATAACAAGCCTTGTCTACGTGGCAAGGCTAGGGTTTCCTCACAGTATAGCTGGTTCAGGGCAGTCAGACATCCCCCTAAGAGATCCAGCAGGAACTTCTAGTTTCTTATCATCTTGGCTCAGTGTCTCAGAAAACAAGAAATTAAACTTCCTACGCATTCTGCTAGTCAAAAGTGAACCTGAGAGTAATTCAAGAGAAGGGGATCACATAAAATGCTGAATCCTAATTGCTGTGTTACCTAGTGTGTAGGGGGGAGAGGGGCAACTTTAAAGTTTAACTACAACCAATGCTAAAGAAAGGGGAAATAAGTTAGTATCTAAAATCTCCATAGACTCAAGCCTCCAGCCAAAATGGAATGGAAGGAACTGGGTTTTCTTTCCTTACTGAAACAAGCAAAAACTGGTTAAAATAAATGAAGTAACATAATTTAAGATACTAGACACCAAACAATTAAGGAACTGTCCTTGATTCCTGAGCATTAGGAAACAAATGAGGTGAGCTTTACAAATGCTTCAGTTTACTCTGTCCAAAGAGTTTCCAGACTGCAGAGCAGAAGGCATGGAGGAACCTAGGTGGAGCTCAGTGGAATTGTTTAGTAGATAGAGTTGGGAATTCAGAGAGGCTGGATCAGTAGAATTCCCGGACAAAGTGGTGGAAAAGAGGGATCCACACAGAAATAGAACTACAGTAGTCTGCAGAGGATCCCCTTCGAATGATCAGTGTACACATGTGAGGACACTACTTTAGGTAGGGAAAAAACACTCTATAGAGTAATACAGAACAGTACCCACTCTCACACAGGGACTGAATAGTGCCTGTTGTCACACCCAAAGAGGAAAACTCATAATTCTGAGGACATTGGGTTAAATACTCAGAAGCGTATTTCTTCAGTATTGGGAGAAAGTAATCCTAGACTAAAAGCTATGTAGTCCCTCATAGCAAATCTTAAAAACAAAACCCAAAAGGATGTTTCCAGAATGTTAACTACATTCCAGAACAATATTTAAGAATATTTATAAAAACAAAAATTTAATATTCCATCACCAATTACAGCAAGGTTTCAGGACACAAGGTTAATATACAAAAGTCATTAGCAATGAATAATTGGAATTTAAAATTTAAAACAAACCATTTACATTAACACCAAAAATGAAATACTTAGTTATATATCTAATAAAATATGTGAAAAAAAATCTATATGAGTAAATCTACAAAACTCTGATGAAAGAAATCAAAGATCTAAATAAATGGAGAGATATTCAGTGTTCATGGAAAGGAACACTTGATATTATTAAGATGTCAATTCTTCCCTACTTGAATACAGATCATTGTAATCTCAATAAAAATCACAGCAAGTTATTTCATGCTTATAAACTGATTCTAAAGTTTGTATAGAAAGGCAAAAGACCCAGAAGAGTCAATTCACACAAAAAATAAACAAACAGATCAATGAAAAAGAATAATGATTCCAGAAATAGTCCTGTGAAAATATAGTCAACTGATCTTTGAAAAAGGAATAAAGTCAGCTCAATGGAGAAAGGATAGTCTGTTGAACAAATGGTGCTGGGACATCCATGCTCATATAAAATAATAAATCTATGCTCAGAACTTACATATTTCTCAAATATAAACTCAAAATGGATCACAGACCAAAATGTAAAATGCACAAATATCCAACTTCTTGAAGGTAATATGGGAGAAAATCTAGGAGGCTTTTGTTTGGTAATGGCTTCTTTGATACCTGAAAGAAGAACTGATAATTTGAATTTGTTAAAATTAAAGATTTATGTTCTTTAAAAGACACTATGAAGAGAAGAAAAAAACAAGCCACAGACTATGAAAAATATCCGCAAAATGCAAATCTGACAAAGATCCAAAATATAAAAGGAATGCTTAAAACTAACAATAAAAAAATAACATATTAAAACTAGGCAGAGGGCGGGCCGCGGTGGCTCAGCGGGCAAGAGTGCTTGCCTGCCGTGCCGGAGGACCCCGGTTCGATTCCCGGCCCCAGCCCATGTAAAAAACAAACAAACAAACAAAATATAATAAAAACAAGAAAATGTTTAAAAATGTTTCCCTTTCTTCCTCCCTTCCTTCCTTCTCTGTCTTTCCTTCCTTTCCTCCCTCTTTCTAAAAAAAAAAAAAAAAAAACTAGGCAGAAAATATGAACAGACACTTCAACAAAGAAGCTATACAGAATGTAAAAACACATCTATGAGAAGATGCTCAACATCATATTTCATTAAGGAATTGCAAATTAAAGTAAAAATGAGATATCATTACAAATATTTTAAAATGGCTAAAATCCAAAACACTGATGACACCAAATTCTGACAAGGATGTGGAGCAACAGCAGCACTCATTCCTTGCTGGTAGGTATACAAAATGGTATATCCCCTTTGGAAGACAGTCTGGTAGTTTCTAACAAAGCTAAACATAGGCTTACCATGTGATCCAGCAATCATGATCCTAGATATTTATCCAAATTAATTGAAAATATATGCCCACACAAAAACCTGTGAATGAATGTTTATAGACGTTCTTTTCACAATTGCCAAAAATTGTAAGTGCCATGATATCGTTCAGTAAGGAATGGATGAATGAACTGTGGTGTATCCATACAATGGAGTATTAATCAGCAATAGGAAGAGATGAGCTACTAAGTCACAAAAAAACATGGGTGAAACTTAAGTAGATATCACTAAGTGAAAGAAGACTGTCTGAAAAACCATATTGTTCGATACCAAGTATCATTTTGAGAAAGGTAAAACTACAAAGATGGTAAAATGATCACTGATGGAGAGTGCAAAAGGCTGAGGGAAGTTAGGCTGAACATGTGAAGCACAGGGAAGTTTTAGGCAGTGAAACTTTTCTGTAAGATAATGGTGTATACATAATATGTATTTCTCAAAACACATTGAATTGTACATGATAAAGAGTGAAACCTAGAGTAACCTATGAATTTTAGTTAATAATTATGGATCATTTTTTTCATCAATTGTAACCAATATACCACACTAATACAAGACATATTAATGACAGGAGAAACTGTATATGAGAAGGGGTACACTTGTTAGATTGGGAAAAAAAACAAGACCCAATATTATGCTGTCTACACACAATGTACCTCAGATATTAATACAAAGAAGTTAAAAGTGAAAGGATGGAAATGCACACCATATTAGCGCTAATCAAAAGAAAACTGGAAAGCCTATATTAATATCAGAAAAAATACAGGTTTCAAAGCAAGAACAATGGCACAATAAACATTCTTTCAAGTGTATACAGAATATTTACCAAGACAGACCATTTTCTGGGGATACGAACCATATCTCAATACATTTTGAAGGAGTCAACTCACTCAAAGTACGTCCACTTTTCAGAATGAAATTAAATTAGGCATCAATAACAAAATGATAACTAGAAAAATTCCCAAATGTTTAAAAACAAAACAAATACTTCTAAAAACACTTGAATTAAAGAAAAAGTCACAAGAGAAGAACAAAGTATTTTGAGCTGAACAAAAATAAAAGTGCAGTAATAAAATGTTTAGAATGCTGTTAAAGAAATATTTAGAAGGAACTTTAGAGCACTAACTACCCATGTTAGAAAAGATGAAGGTCTCACTCAATGATCCTGCCACTACTATAAAATCAAAAAAGAAGAAATTAAACCCAACATAAAGAGAAGAAAGTAAGTAATAAAAATCAGGACAGAAAGCAGTGAGATAGAAAACACAATAGATAAATATACTAAAATCAAACTATGGTTCTCTAATAAGATTAATATAATTCATAAGCCTTTAGCCAGACTGACCTGGAGGAAGAGAGATAGAGGAAGAAGACAGATATTAGCAATATCAGAAATGAAAGCAGTGACATCACTACAAATTCTATTGATACTAAAAGGTTAATAAGGGAATAATATGAACAATTTATCCCAAAAGAATTTTCAACATAGATTAAATAAACACCTTGAAACCCAAAACTGTCAAGAAAAAAATGCGTCATGTGAATAGCCCTATGTCCACTAAATAATTCAAATTGTAATTTAAAAACCTTTCCACAAGGCCCAGATGGCTTCCTTGGTGAATTCTACTAAACATTTAAAGAAGATATAATAACAAGTCTGTGCAAATCTTCCCATAAAATTGAAGAGGAGAAAATACTTCCCAACTCACACCTGGAGACAAGCTTTATACTTTCTTCAAAGCATAACAAATACATTAAAAGAAAAGATGATGATTGAGTGATGGGAAATACACCTTAGCTGATCATACATGTAATCAGTCACAGATGCATTCAACTGACTGATTAAATACACCAGTCTTTTGGCTTATCATCCAGCCACGAAACATCCTTGCAGCCAAGGTCAGGCCAGTGTTTGCCTGACCAGACAAGTGGGCATGATCACTAGAACCTAATCATCACGACTGTAATGTGAATTATTGCTTTTGTTTTACTGCACACTCTGGTCCAGACTTGTCACAATTGGGACATTTTCTCAGCCTTAGAACTGTAAACTGACAACTTATTAAATTCCTCTTGTTAAAAGCCATTCTGTTTCTGGTATATCGCATTCTGGCAGCTAGCAAACTAGAACACTATCTTTACTCATCTTTCTCTACAGCCACACATCTTTAAGTGAATGTTGATTTTCAATTTTCACTGTTCCCATATGGGATTTAATGAGCCCAATATTAGGTCTGATACTTTGCTCATTAAAATTCATATACCATGGACTGGGTAGCATGGTGAGAAATTGAACATCTATAGCCTTAGTCTCTGCTAGGAAGCCAAGGAATCATAACACATAGGACATACCTCTGGGTAAGAGGGAAACCATAAGTTCTCATCATCAGGCATAACCAGAGAGGAGATTAGGACTGTATTCCTATCCTTCCCTCAGTCCTTGTTTTCCAGTCATGATCTTGAGTATTCTTGACCCAGAAAAGCAAAACAAGAACACAGTCACCCATTCCTCCTCAGTAATTTCCACATTCCCTGTTTAATCTCCTGGCTTCGTACACCATAGACAATAGGGTTCAGAGCTGCAGGAATAACATGGTGTAGAACATTAAGGAAGACTGGAATATCAGAGGAAACCTTCTTCTTAGCTATATGGGTGAAAATAAAAACCAGCAGGATAGTACTGAAGAAGAGAATGAGAATGAAGTGTGAACCACAAGTTCTCAGAGCTTTAGTGGCTGCCCCTTTTGCCTTGAGTTTAAGAACAGCTCGGAGAATGAAAGTATAGGAAAGGAAGATGAGGATGAGATCAGAGCCCAGAAGAGTCCATGCCACAATTAACTGGTAGATTCGGTTAAGGGCAATGCTATCACAAGACAGCTTGGACACAGAGAGGTTGGCACAGATACAGTTCTCAATTATATTTTTTCCACAATAGTGGAGCTGGGCAGAGAGGATAGGGATAGGTGCAGTGAGAAATGTGTTCCGGGCCAAGATGAAGACAACAGCCTTTGCCAAAAATTGGTAGGTGATGATGGATGGGTAATGCAAAGGCTTGCAGATGGCCACATAGCGGTCATAGGCCATGACCAGGAAGGTACATGACTCCATGGGCAGGAAGTTATTCATAATGAACATCTGGAGGAAGCAGGCAGAGAAACTAATGGGCCTGAGGTCAAACCAGAAGATGGCCAGGACCTTGGGGATCACGGTGAGGCAGAGCACGATGTCCAGCAGGGAGAGGAGGCTGAGCAGGTAGTACATGGGCTCGTGCAGAGAGGCCTCCAACCAGATGGTGACCAGGAGAGTGGCATTGGCCCCCATGGCCAGGAGGAAGAGGAGGCCAAGGGGCAAGGACAGCCAGAGCTGCCAGCTGGGGGACCTGACGAAGCAGTTCAGGAGGAACTCAGAGACTTCAGTAGCGAGGGAGCTGTTGCTATAAAGCAGCATTGGCATTGAGTCCCGTGAAGTAGATGACTGACTGCTGAAGAAGAGAGAATGAGTTAATTCTACTCTCCACCCTGATGCCCGTGTACTTAACATGAGATCCATAAGGGTAAGGACGAAGCTACCTCATTCACCCCACATCTCTGTGGTTAACACATTTTTTTCCACATAAGAGGTGGCTAATAAATATTTGTTGATTATATAAAGAAAGGGTGAATAAACGATGTTTCCCCATCTTTGTTCTTCCACCTGTGTTTCATGTGACATTTTTTCTACGTGAATTTATCTCTTGAGTTTGCTTTATTGACTAATATTTAATGAATCAAAAATTAAGTAGCATTGTTAGTTAAATGAAATATGTTAAAGCAAAGACACTAAAGCTGAGATAACACTTCAGTTCAAATTTTATGATGTATAGAAAAGCATTCTAAAGACAAGATGGCATCCACATCCATCAAGGTTTTATTTATATATTTTTAGTCTTTTTTTTTTAACTTTTATTGTGGTAACATATAAACATCAAGTTTTAAAGGGAGTACAAATGAGACTATCCAGATGAATAATGGGCAAGTCTCTGATGAAAATGAATAAAAATCATATCCTTATCTATGTCTTTATCTCTATCTGTATCTGTGTCACCTGTATCTACAGCTGAACCTAGACCATTACTTATATACATACCATTACCTATACCATGACCTATACCTAAACCTGTATTGGAATGCTTTGAATGCATTCATGAGCAGCCAAACAATGAAGAATTCTCAGACAAGGGACTGCGTGAAATTCAGAGAATTAAACCAAACACTGATGTTGACTTTCAACTTGAGGATATTTGCAACATTACATGAAATTATGCACCGGTTTTCATTACCTACCTCATGGAGCTTAGAGAAAAAAAATAAAATCCAGGGCGCACACAGGTGGGCAGTGGATATGTCAATCCGCACATACATGAGAATCCCCAGCTCTACCCATTTAGCGGGGATGTGCAGTTTTTTTCTCAGTCCCCAAATAATGTCAACAAATAACATTCTGCAGAAATTGAGCTGCTTATAGTTAAAACATTACTAATATAAAGATGAAAAACTAATTATAAGTAAAAGTGCATAAAACAATAGATAGCAGAATCCCACCTTCCATAACTTCAGATACTAGAGTTATTTCACAAAAATATTGAGCAAATTTCCTTACTGGATTTTAAGAAATAAATGATAAATTTGAAAATATGAACAAAGGATAAGCATTCTGAAAAGAGAAATCACTCATAATTCCTAGTAATGAAAGAGATTTAATAATTAAAATAAAAAATGTAGGAAATTGGTTTAATAGTAGATTAGGCACAGTATAAGAATATATAGTGAAGTAGAGGGTAAAACTAGACAAAAATTTTTTTTAGAATGATGCTCTACTAGCTAAGTAGAAGTACAAAAGTCTAGCTCAAAGAAAGGATGTGAGCTTTTGATTATACATATTTTATCTTTTTTATCTTACTAGGTTTAAATTGATAAAGTCTGGAGTCAAATTGTGAAAAGTAACAAAGCAGATTTGAGAAAGAACAAGACATATTTGAAAAATACATCAACAATATGAACTCAATTGAATTATCAGAAATTGGAGATTGCTAAAGAAAATCAGGAAACTTGAGAGAGATTAGAAAGAATCTATTTAGAATGAATTTGAAGAAATAAAGAAATGGATGGAAAACACTGGAGAAAGTGCAACATAAACAGAAGACAGTGAGAAGGCCTAACATATACCTAATTAGAGGTCCTGACTGAGGAGAGAGAATGAGGCAGAGACCATAGTTAAATGGATAATGCTTTTAAACTTTCTGGGAAAGATGGAATGCATGAATAATCAGATTCATGCATTCCAATACATCTCTGACAGGGTAAATAAAAACAAATGTACACCTAGATATATCATAGTGTAACTCCAGATACCAAAAATAAAGAGAATATCTTAAAGATCAGAATGGCAAAATACAATCAGAACCATAACAGTGCATCAGGCCACTGATACTAGCACTCTAAGCTGAGAGTCGTGCATTAACCACAGGATGGGGCCTCTTTTGAAAAGTGCTCTTACTCTCGCAGGTAGTTCAGATAATTGCTCCTCTTCCTAACACACTATATTTGCATCATTCTGTCTTCTTTTTCCCAATTAAGTTTCTTTCCTCTAGTTAATAAAATCTTTCTGCTCATCTTATAATTCCAAGTAGCCTTTAAACAGCCTTCTAGGGACATTGTGATTTCTGAGGAGTCAGTACATGTGTTAGATTCAGTTGTCAACTTGACCAGGTGAAGGCATCTAGTTCTGTTGCTGTGGACATGAGCCAATTGTACATGAACCTCATCTGTTGCTGATTACATCTGCAGTTGGCTAGGAGGCGTGCCTGCTGCAATGAATGATGTTTGACTTAATTGGCTGGTGCTTAACTGAGAGAGCTCAATGTAGCACAGCCAAGCAGCTCAGCATACCTCATTTCAGCACTTGCAGCTCAGCCCAGGCCTTTGGAGATGCAGAAAGGAATCACCCCAGGGAAAGTTGTTGGAACCCAGGGGCCTGGAGAAAAGGCCAACAAAGACCATCTTGTGCCTTCCCACGTAAGAAAGAATCTCAGTGGAAAGTTAGCTGCCTTTCCTCTGAAGAAATAACAAAATAAATCTCCTTTTATTAAAAGCCAATCTGTCTCTGGTGTGTTGCATTCTGGCAGCTAGCAAACTAGCACAGTGCGCAAGGGACACTTTCCAGTGACATGACGTGCAAGATTGTTGCTGCTAAGTCTAGAGGAGGCAGACCTGTGCAGGGATTTTTCTCGGTAATCTCTCTGGGTTCCAGGTTACAGTATATAAGGAATCTGGTTAGAAATTTGTGTTAATGTAGAAAAGTTATTGTGTCTGACAAGACAGAGATTAAGAGAGACAAACTATGATGAGAGGAAGTGAGAAAGCTATTGAATGGAAAATATGTCATAGCTTATTCTTCCCGGAATCTCCATTGGTCTGGAGGAAGCTGTGGAGTGAATATGAATCTAGGCTGAATAAGTGGAAAATAGTGTGAGAGAGTGAAAAGAGTGGGAGAACAGAAGCAGAAGTGTCCAGAAAATAGAGGATGGAGAGAAGATATAAACGGAGAAAACAAAGTAAAGCAGAAGAGACTGAATTGAGAATAGAGAGGAAAAGAGAAGTAAAGGAGAGCAGAGGAGGAGTAGGTACCTTTAGAAAATAAGATGGGAATTCAAAGGTAGACAAGTGAGGATTTCAAAGTAACGATGATCAAAGTGTTGGTGTTTGGAAACCCTCTTTCCATTCCAAATCTACACCTTTCCTCATGCTTCCATGCTGGGTTGATGAAGGCTGTTCAAGACATCTCTCCAACATGATGCTCTGCTTTTGATTCTTGAATCTGTATCGAGGCAGAATTCTCTCCAGAAAGCACAGAAATCTGGATTCAGTCTTGGCACAGTCATCTCTATTTTAGCCTCTGCCTTAATGCTTCAGTTCAACAGTTTCCCCAGATAGAAGCTTAGCTCTAGTCCTACCCTAATCTCTGTTATAGCTAGGGGTCCAAGCATCACGGTTGTAGCTTTGTGCCTTCATTTTCCCTATCTGGGGCCAGAATAACCAGATGTAGGCAGTGATTTTTTGTCAGGTAGAGATCTTCCTGGCTCTTTCTCTCTCAATCTCAGAAAGAGATCTCCTAGATTTCAGAAAGGAGAGTTTGTGTGTGAGCTTCAGCTTTTTTTGCTTCCCAAGGGAAACACTGGCTTGCTGGCCCTGAAGGGATTGGGGCATCAGCAGCCCAACATTATCTTATCCCTGAGGGGGAAAGTTTTCCTTTCAGTCGTCTGATGTCTAAGCAGTCAATGCTGCCCCTGAAGGCATAAGGAGAGTCTCAGGGTGAACTCACCCCATATCACTTGAGTGGGTAGAATGCGATGCTTAGAAAGTAAAATTGTGAATAAGTATATAAAAGCAAAACCTCAAGGGAGGAAAGTACAGGGCAAAATGCTGGTTGATGACTTTTAATTTTCTGGAAATGTACTGATCAAAAGTATGCTTCGATATAGATATAGATAAATATATATATATGTCTATAAAGATATAGAATGTTTGTAAATAAATATTAATAATAAAAAGAATGCATGTATAGATGTACACAAAACCAATAGTGCACTCCTATACTGGTAGTTTGTAGTAATTATAATATGGAGCAATTCCCTAAATTTTTGGTGTCTATGACCAATATTTCTACTTGAATGAAATGTTTTTAAGAAGACATTTTTGTGATACTTTGAATACAAAAATCCAAGAAGATTGGTGTTTGGTTTGCTAAAGCTGCCAAAATGCAATATACCAGAAATGGATTGAATTTTTACATAAGGTAGTTATTATCTTACAAGTTACAATGCTAAGACCATGAAAATGTCCAACTTGAGGCATCAGCAGGAAGATACTTTCTTTGAAGAAAGCCTGCTGGCATCTGGGACAGCTCTGTCACATGGGAAGATACATGGCTGGTGTCTGCGGGTCCTTCTTTCATTGCTTTTAGCTTCTGGTTTCAGTGGCTCTCAGCTTCTGTGGGTGTGTCATTGCCTCTCAGCTTCTTTGGGGTGTCTCTCCAATTTCTCTTGGTGTTTCTCTTTGAGCTCTCTCAAAAGGACCTTCATAAAGAACTCCAGTGAAAAGATTCAGTTGAATGGGCTGGGTGACATGTCAATTGAATTAACCTAAGAGGTCCCACCCACAATAGGTCTGTGCACACAAGAATGGGTTAAAAGAACATAGCTTTTTCTGGGGTACATGAGAGCTCCAAACTACCATAGTTGGGATATCTGCTTACTTCATAATATACTCCATTAGTACCTGGCAGTTTAGAGATATAGTTGATCATGTGGTAATTAATTTTTTCTAACCATTTCTCACCCATGGGGCGTGGGGATTATACAGAACAGTGTTCAGCAACTAGTTCTGTCACTTACCAGCTTCTTGACTTTTGACAAGTATCTTAAATTGCCTGAATCTCACATTCTTAGTTTGTATAGTTGTTGTGAGTGGTAAATGTGATCATGTTAGGAAAATACTTATTGGTTATTATGTTGTTGTTATTATTACCATTACTATGAAATTTGGGCTCCCAGGACTTTTTTTGGAAATGATTAGTCAGCAATAAATAACAAAATTCCTATTGCTACTCACCATGGAGCCTGATACACAGAATTGCCCATGTCAGAAGCAGCTTGATTTCAGATCATTGCCTATTATTTAAATAATTTGCACTTAAAATTGTTAATTTAGAGCTCATTTTTAAAAGTAATTTTCTTTGTTCATAGTTTCTTAATAAATATTGTTGTCTATGAGATTGACAGTCACATGAAACTCTGATTATTACTCAGGTTCATCTCTTGTGGATTACTGCCTATCTTTCCAAGATTGCCTCTTCATACCCCCCCCAGGGTAATTTTGAACATACTATATAGCCAAATTTTTAAATCAGAAATTCTAAAATTTGATCTGCTATTTTCATTTGATAAGATAAACTTAATTTAATAATATTTACGCTAGTTAAACCTCCTTTTTTTATTGTAATATTTATCCCAGTTAGAACGGTTAGGAGATTTTGCACTTGTCATACTGATAATCCTCTATCAACATCAGTCTCAGGACTACAAATGAATGCATGGGTTTGTAGAACCTCTTTGTAATTCATTATTTTCCTTATCTGTGACTCTTTCTGATACAAATTCAGTTGTAATTTTGTATGATCTAATCAACATTTACCATTTGTATGTACTCATAAAGGGAGCTCTGTTGAATGTCTTCTGAAAGTTTATTCTTAGCATAATAATTGTTTTATTAGCCTTGTCACTCCTTACACAAGACTGTACTATTGGAATGAGAGGGTGGTTTCCATATTTAATGCTATCTACAAGTTCATTTCAATGCTGGAGTCCTATCTTCTGTATTTGGCTGTCAGCTTTTCTAGGACAGTGCTTGACATTGTTGATAAGTGTTGGATAAAACCCCTGATGATGGCTTAGTGACTTCCCTACAACAGAAGAGAGTTGTGGACTCCACAAGGCTCAAAAGTTACTCTAGAATGCTGATGTGCAAATTCTTCATGAATTTTCATTAGGCCTTGCCAGCACTGTCCTAAACATGCATCCTGCAATACCATATCTTTATTTTCCCAGGCTTTAAGAACCGCAATTAGGGGCTGTAATTTTCACTGTCTTTTGTCATATTTCTAACATCATTCCACTAAAGAGTTGAGCTAATAAATTAAGAAATTTATTATTCCTTAACAGGATAGTTACTACATGCTGGGCAACAGCTATTGGAGAGTCAAGACTGAAGCATAATTATTGAGAGTGCTAAACAAAGTAAGTGACAGAGAGGACCTCTTGAACAGGTTGAAAATAATGCAAGGGAACAGATGACAGCCACAGGTGAATTGACAACCTGTGGATAGAGAAAAGCATTGTCTGCCAAATTGCCACATGCTGAGTCTGTCTTATTAGGGCACCAGTGAGTGACAGTTAAGAGAGGATTTACCTTTCTGACAATAACTCCTATAACTTACAAACTATTTCTTTAAGAAAATTTTCACTATAGGTTCTCATTTGCTACATAGCACCAGTAAAACTCTAAGCGGGCCAGTTCTATTAGAGGAGAGGTAGCATAATGAATGACTGATTCTACCAACATTTATTGAATACTTTCTATATGCTTTGTGCTCCCTTATTCTCATGTAATCCTCATTAAAACCATATGATAAAGGTTTTATTATTTGCCGTATTTTACAGATTAGAATACCAGTACTCAGAGAGGTAAAGCAAATTGCTGAGCATCACAAAGCAGGATTAGATTCCAAAGCACAACTTTCTGTAGCAGCATTACATCATCTCAGTCTTAAGAAGTGCCTATGGAACAAGGAGTCATTGGACATTTAAATCACACAGGACTGTCCTAATAGTTTTAATTTCTGTTCTCCTGTTCAGACAATGCATTGGGCTATATTCTCTTATTTTCAGTTTTATATTCATTGATGCATTCAAACATATTTGAGTGTGCCCTGCCACAGTCCCTTCATTACTCACCAATCCACTACCACATCTAGAGAAATCTACTGCAAACACCTGAGACTTAGCCTGGACGCACCATCTGGCTGTGGAAGCTTGTTAGACTCATGCATGGGTCAGGACCAAATATCAGAGGAGTAAATCCCTGAGTAACAGTCTTCAAACAATGATGGGCACAAGTTATGATTGTATCTTTTCAGTCAGTTTTAGAGATCATTATTTGGATTTGCCTAATACTGCAATCCTGTACTTATTTGTTCTAGTAGCTATAATTTTGAACAATGGTGACAGAGCAGGTTTTGTTACATAAGATCCTAGTACATATGCTGGAAAGAATCTGCTAGATAATTGGAATCTCACTGGATTAAAAATCCACCTCTATAGCATTTGAGCAATATATAGTGAGTACTCTCAAGTAGAAGATAACAGATTTATGAGAATAACATTGATTCTAAGCATTACTTGATGATGAAATAATGTCATCTTTCTAGTTATTTTCATTTAGAAATTTTCATAGCATCCATTAGGTGGTCTTAATGGAAATATATCAATAATATCTATATATTAGATATATAGATATACATACACCAATGTACTTAGTTGATATGTCTCTCAGAATCTAAATGGTTTTCCATGTCAGAGTTCTTAAGTTTTCTTTTTGGCTTCCACATCTGATGTACTCATGACATCAGCTTTCATTTCATTCATATATCTCCTGGCACTAAAGTTTCCATTTATCTTTTCAGTTTCCTTAGTGAATGGATTCATTCTTTTTTATTTCAAATTCCAGATTGGGCTTATAGAAATGGAATGACAATGTTAATTCTATTAATTGATTTATCAATTAGTTAATCAAGCCAACTTATGGCAACTTTCATTAAGTTTAGTCACCCATGAAAAATAAAGTTTGGGCACCTGCAACACAATACAGCCACAAAGAGGCCAGTGCAGAATGCCATGTGTGGTAAGGGCAATAAGACAATGATTAGTGTCTCTGACAACAGTTTCTCAAGTTAGTTCAAGGCTAGGGCCTATGGATGATGAAATAGTGGTCAAGAGACAGTGTTTAGAAACTTAAGCACTGTATCAAGGACATGATTTTTATTTCTAGCAAATCTAAACACAGATATGTAAAGATTATTATAAATGTTATTCATTAATATATATATTTTAATTATATTTAGTCTATATTTACATTTAATTATCAAGTTTGGGGCACTGAGGATCAAACATACCTAGGGTTAATTCTTAGGAATTGCTCCCAAATCTGCTTAGTTCTGATCCCATAAATAACAGGGTTGAGTACAGATGGAAGAACCATATATAGATTGGCTAGAAATATATGAATATAGTTTGGGATACTATGACCAAAGCAGTGTGTCAGAAAAGAGAAAAATGCTGAGAAGTAGAAGATAAGTATAATGCAGACATGGAAGCCACAGGTGTTGAGAGCTTTGAAGCGGGCATTCCGTGATGGTAAATGGAACACTGTATACGATATCTTCACATAGGAGAAACCAATTCCAAAAAAGTCAACAAATCCTGCAGACAAGGCAACCATTCCAAACAAGTTATTAGCCCTGATACTGTCACAGGATAGACGGGTAATGCCCATATGCTCACAATAGGTGTGGGGGATGATACGGGCCCCACAGAATGACAATAGCAAGATGACAAACACAAAAGGGATGACAAAGATTGAAGACTTCACTATCATGACTACACCTAGAATAACTGCCACCTTGTTGGGGATGATCCTGGTACGTCTCAGAGGATTGCAGGCAGCAACATAGCGATCTCTGGCCATGATTGTCAGCACCCCACATTCCAAGTCAGTGTACAATTGAATCATAAACATCTGCATGATTGTTTTTTACCCTGTGCAAGGGTAGTTCAGTGGTAGAATTCTTGCCTGCCATGTGGTGGACATGGTTTTGATTCTGGGCCCATGCACTTCCCAAACAAGCAAACAAATGGAAAACCAACCAAGCAAAAATTCAACAAATGGTGCTGCACTTAGGGGATACTCAAACGGAAAAAGAATGAAATGTGATCCCTGCCATACAGCACACACACACACACAAATCTGTATGAGGCAGGCACCAAAATGTATTTCCCTGAAATTGAACAAGAAGATGCAGAGCATAATAGTGGTGGACAGGCTTAGGTCAGTGAGGCCAACATTGCCAGGAAGTAAAACATGGGCTGATGGAGACCAAAGCACAGAAAGGAAAACCAGTCTAGCTGCGAATTTTTTTCCAGCCCTGGGATTTCCAAAAGGACAAAGGAGGAAGGATGGAACTGGGTGGTGTTGTGAAGGATCATCTTCATGGTTCCTGACCAATTGTACCACACTGTGTTGACTTGAATCCCCTTCACATCATTTTTTTTAGGTCAAGGAGAGACATGGAGTCCCCTCTTTCCCTTAATACTCAGGAGAAAACTCTAGAGTGGAAAGTTATAAAATACTAAAGAGACTCTCAAATTCAGAACTTATATACTTGGCAACATGTCCTTCTGTCCAAGATACATGTCAAACTTGAAGCTCTGCTATGATCCTAGAAATGATACACTTTTATTTTAATTTTATAGAAACTGTTTAATGTCACACTGGAGAGTAGACTGGAGGACCAGGGTTAGATTTTGAAGTAAGTTGAGTGACAGATAAGGTTAATTTGATCAAATACATAATAATGGAAATGGAGAGAGGAATGCACATATAATAAATATCCAGGGCCCAGTTGGTGGGTGAAAAAGACTGGCAATCATGTTTGACTTTCAGGATTATGTCTTGGGCAAATGAGTGAATACTGATGCTGTTCTCTGTGATATGGAACATAATAGGAGAAAGGCTTATTTATTTATTTTGATTGATATGTGTAGATGTTAACAATAGTTGTGAAATATGTAGGAGTGAAGTTTATACTAAGTGAAATAGAGATGCTTAGCAGGTAGACTGTTAATTAGTTCTGTTTTGTTGTTAAAGTCAAATTATGGACAATAAGTTTATAAAGCACAAAAAAAATCCCAAGTACCTGATGCCAGGAACCATAAGAGTCTTATAGTAAGATGATATGGTATTTGTTTCTATGAACTAGTTTAGTGAAAGTCTGCTCAGAGATAGAGCTGCCCTAAATGTGATAGTTGACCCAATGTCTGAGCTGACAAATCTTGAGTGCAAAATACTGGAGCTGAGTGACTTAAGCTAATGCTATTCAATGGGGATAGTCTGGGCAAAAAAAATACCTTATCCCAGGAAATGCTTCCGCATTTGTGTGTACAAGAAAGCATTTGAAAATATACCTTATTTTTCCTAAAGAGGCGTTCCATTTAATGAAAGTATGAAGATGTATGCAGATTAGCTGCTTTTTAAGCTAATATTCTGAGATGAAATGGTTGAGAATATTATTCTCATATATAATGCTTACTAACCATCAGAGTTGCCACTGATGCAAATATTCAGCTAGAAAAAGTCCCAGCTTTTAGTAGCCCTAGAGTTTTGACATGATAGCCAAGTTGAAGCCTTTTACATTTGAACTAGACAAGGATCACGACCAGGATGACCATATATAATGCTTACCATACCATACCATTTGGCATAGAGCATTATATCTGCTCCTGGTTGAGCCTTCCAGTGTTGATGGCTATGTGCAAACCAATTTTGTAGGAAGTTCTAGAGCTTGGTGAACTACTTAAGGAAACTTGCTGTTCTAGTTTGCTGGCTGCCAGAATGCAATATATCAGAAATGGAATGGCTTTTAAAAAGCAGAATTTAATAAGTTGCTAGTTTATAGTTCCAAGGCTGAGAAAATGTTCCAATTAAAATAAGTTGATAGAAATGTCCAATCTAAGTCATCCAGGGAAAGATACCTCTATTCAAGAAGGCCGATGAAGTTCAGGGTTTCTCTGTCAAGTGGAAAGGCACATGTTGAGCATGGTCAGGTTTCTCTTTCAACTGGAAGGGCACGTGGCGAAGATGGTGACATCTGCTAGCTTCCTCTCCAGCTCCCCAGGAGGCATTTTCCTTCTTCATCTCCTAAAGTTGCTGACTGTTGTACTCTCTGCTTTGTGGTGCTGCAGCATTCTCTGCTCTCTCAGATTATCGTGGCTTTCTCTCTTGTTGTTCTTCTTTGTTAGAAATCTCCTGCTTTCTCCAAAATGTTTCCTCTTTTATAGGATTCCAGTAAACTAATCAAGACCCACCCAAATAGGAGGAGACACGTCCCCACCTAATCCAGTTTTACAGCCACTCTTGATTGAGTCACATCTCTAGGGAGATGATCTAATTACAGTTTCAAACATATAATACTGAATAAGGATTAGAAGAAACGGCTGCCTTTACAAAATGGGATTAGGATTAAAATGTGACATTTCTAGGGTACATACATTCTTTCAAACTGGCACAAGTACCTTCCTGTGAAGCCTGTCAGCATACCTTGCTGTTTTCAAGCATTACCTACCTATCTGATGCACTCCCTGCAATGTGCATTTGGTGATGAATGGGGAATGGGAGCTCCTCTTGTGTGTTTTCTTCTATGCTGTTTAAAAATATCCATTTTACTGATATTATCTTATCACTTACTTCAAGTGACATTTAGCAAAGCTGCAGAAATGAAGAAAACTATAGTAGAGCAGGGAATTTCTCAAATAGTGAATTCATTAGTGTTTGATACCAAAACTGAGTATTCCAGAGGTTGAAAATATTTGCAAAAAGTAAAGTGAAAAAATTGAAAATAATTTTTAAAAGATCTTATCAGAGCTTTTAAATATATCAGTATGAATATTCAACCTCTAAGAAATAAGATATGTTTTGCAGAAAATTCTTAAGTTCTATTGACAGGAAATTCATTTAATTATCAGTAAGATTTAGTGCTCAGCAGAACACAGTACGATTCTAGTGGAATGATAAAGGGAAAAGGAGTCTTGGGTCCTCTTTAAGTCTTTTCTGAGTCATAAATTGTGCAAGTATTTATTTATATGATAAATATTTATCAGTTATCTACTTTGTAATAGATATTGTTGTAAGTGGGAATGACCGAGAGATATAGTGGTAAATACAAATAGTGCTTTTTTCATAACCCTTACATTCTAAATTAGCAAGAAAAGACCAGGACTTGAACTGTTTCTTCTAAGGAAGATGGACAAATGGTCAATAAGCATATGAAAAAGTGCTGAACATCATAATTTATCAGGGAAATGAAAGTTAAAATCCCACAATGATTAAATTTTATACCCCTGAAATGGCTAAAGTAAAAAGCTTGGCAGTACCATAACGCTGATGAAGATGTGGAATAACTGCAACTCTTGTTCATTGCAGGTAGGTATGTGACATGCTCAAAAACCCTTTGGAAAACTCTTTGGTATTTTTTTCAACACCCGATTCCTATTATTTACAAAGAGAGTTAAGATCAGTGGACATAGCAAGCCGGCTATATATATATATATATCTGATTGTAGGAGAAAATATGATTGATTCTACATGTTAGGCAGTTATCAGTGTCTGATTAAACATACATGAGACATGTATCATATACATAGGTATAAGATAAAGAGGGAAAAATACAAAACAGAAAGCAGCAATAAATATTTTAATATATTGTTTTTCTGGTATCGTGGATCAATATTTTATGAAAACCATGTAGGATTACGGTTAGTAATTTAACGGCTTAGTTTAGTGTCTATGTGTGTGTGTAAGTACATAGAAGAAGTGAAGGAGGGGGGTGGAGGACGGCGAAAGGGAGGGAGAGGAAGGGAAGGGAGGGGGCAGGGAGAGCAAGAGCGAGCGAGAGAGAGAAAGAGAGAGAGAGAGAGAGAGAGAGAGAGAGAGAGAGAGAGAGAGAGAGTGAGCGACAATGGGAAAATACAAATTTAATTCTCACTCGTATCCTAGAATCCTGGGTGATGTGCCCTGGGTCTTCATAAACTAGGGATGCTCCATGCTACTCTTTTCATATCTGTTCTCAACTAAGAGCCACTTCATTTGTCCCATTACTTTCTTTCAGGGATCTTATAATGACTCTAGGTTATTTTACTCTTTCCTTTATCCCTACCTGTTCCTGGATTTTTCTGCTTTTATTCTATCAGGGATCCACATTCAGCCTGAAGTCAACATGTGAATTGTTTTTGCAGCTCTTTGATATTCCAGAGGGATCACCTGTTTGCATGATATGTCCTCTGGGCTTTGTGAAGCTATACCTCCTGGTGAGGAGTAAGGTTATATAATGAGCATTCATTCACCCCAGCACATTTGCACCCCTATGGTTTTTAAGGGCTTTCTAGTGCCCAAGGTAGTACTGGAGTGAATCACCTTATGGGAGCAACAGTAGCAGTGGTCTGAATTCAATAAGGAGAGATTGCATTCTCACTTTAAGAAATCATTTCATAATTTTTACAAGTCCTTGTAAAATTCTCTGGGAACATTAATAGAATACACTTGCCACTTTACTTCATAGGGAATGAAGCTCAGAAAACTCAAGGAATATGATCAGGTTATAGCTAGAGAAAAACAAATTCAAACCTATCAAATTCCTAACTCAGTACTCACTGCAGAGGATGCTGCTGATGTAACCTTTATTCACAGGTTATTTGTACTACTATTTATGCTACAAACTATGATAATCATAATGAAACAAGAACTGCTAATTAGGCACTTCCCTACAAAATCGTTGCTTAGTTAACTTTGATGACTCCTACCCAATGGTATTATTAATGGCATTCATACTTCATTGTTCTTATAATTTCAGAAATAAGGTATAGTATAGAAAGTAGAGAAAGAGCCTTCAAAATCTAAATCATTACACATAGATATACAACTGCTTCAGTATTATATATTGAAAAGAAAACCCTTTTAGTGACACCTCTGTCATAAATCAGATCACAATATAATTTTGCCTTTTCTGATACTTCCCAATGTGATCAATGGGTTTCATAAAAATAACTGTAGTATTGTCAGTTTTATTAATTTTTTTAGTTTTCTGTGCACTATCATATGCATTTCAAAATTACTATATGATTTATTTATTTCTACATAAAATAACTGTGGAGAGTGTTATTAGAATTGCATCGAATCTATGTATCAATATAGAAAAAGAATAGACACCTTTACATCACTGAATCTTGTAGTCTATAAACATAATATGCCTCTTGATTTATTTAAGTTTTCTTTAGCTCCTCTCAGCAATGTCTTCAAGTTTTTAATGCCAACATTTTGGACATTCTGTAATAAGAAATTTGGTCTCACATGAAGAGATGCCTGGCTTTTGTCCTCAACTCCTGAGGACTACCTAACCCTTGGAATGTCCTGAGTGGTAGGCATGCTTTTGTAATTCATGGTGGGCTCCTCAGACCACACCTGGTAGTTTATCATAATGATATGACTCAGCCTGGGGCTGCCTACACCAGAAACACCACCAACTATATGATTTAGGATAAAGAGCTTCGGGTTGCATTTATTAATCAACCTAGAGACTGGGTTCAGTTATGTGGGCGATCAATTGATCATGCATCAACAAAAACTTGATACCAAAGCTCACGTGAGCTTCCCTGGTTGGCTAATTATGGGTAGACACCTAGATTTATTCCTAAATATTTGATTTTTTGATGCGTTTTTAAGTAGTATTGATATTTAAAATTTATTTTCCATATTTTCTAGATATACAAATGCAGTTGATCTTTTGCATATTGACTATTGATTTTTTTGTGTGTATTGACTATTGATTTTGTGTATTGGATAACTTTACTGAATTTCCTCATAAAAAATTTCTGTTTATTAATTATTTTGAATTTTCTATGAACACATGCAAGTTCTTTGCAAATAATGACATTTTTACTTCTTACATTTCAATCTTTACAAAGCTTTTTTTGCTTTATTGTTATTATTTATTATATTGTAAAAATAATGACAGTGGATATCATTGTACTCTTCATAACCTTAGGAATTAAACATTTACAACTTTACCTCCAAGTTTGATGTTGGCTGTAAAATTTTGAGAGATAATTTTTTTAACTGAGAGTAGATTTTACAACCCACACATGATTTTATTAAATGCTTTTTCTGAATCTATTGAGAACTTAGTATTTTTTTCTTCATTCTTCTGTTAATGGATTAAATTAAGCACAGATTAATTTTGAATTGCAAAGTGACCTTTCATTCCCAGATTAGATCTCACTGTTTTCATAATGTATAATTTTTTTGTGGTTGTACTCAATTTAATTTCCTGATATTTTCTTTGGAATGTATGCATCCTTGTTCAAAAGAAATGCTGGTCTATAATTCTATTTTCTTATATGGCCTAATTAGCTCTTGGTATCAGGTTTATGATGACCTCAAAATATATGTCAGAAAATGTTTCTTCTGTATTCTCTGGAAAAATATGTAGACTGGTTTTATTTACCCTATAAAGTTTTAGAAGATTTCACCATGAAGCTATCTGAACTTAGAGTTTTTCTGTGCAGGTTGTTAATTGTGGATTCAATTTTTTCACAGATAGAGGAACACATAGATTTTCTATTTCTCCTTTGTCAATTTTAGAATACCTGTATTGTGTTTGTCTAGGAGTTTATTTAATCACTGTCAAATTAATTGCCATAAAGTTAACCCTATTTTTTTTTTCAAAAATCCCTTTGTTGACATTTTCCATTATATATCTTCTTTCTGATTTATTGAGCTCTGCTTATATTTGTATTATTTATTTTCTTTCACTTTCTTTGGTTTGGTCAAATATATCAAGTTTCTGTTTGTTTTTTTGTTGTCTGTTTCTGTTTTTTTTAGTTTGTTATTTTTTTGTTGGAAGCTTAGCTCGGTAGACCAAAGGCTATTGGGTTCTCAGCTTCGGGGTGACACAAGACTGCAAAGTGTCAGTCTCCAATCTCATCTGAGGCTTAAGAACCTCTTTTAAGTTTGTACTATTGTTAGAAGAAGTCTGCAACCTTCTGGGTGCAGTACTGAGGCCCACAGCTCTTAGAGACTGACCATAATTCCTTGCCACATGGCTCTCTCTATAAGCAGTTCACATCATGGTTGTTTCCTTCTTCAAGGACTGCAGGAGAGTCTCTTTCTGCAGTCTTCTAACACAGAGTCTTACATAACCCAACAGCTCACTGGAGTGACCTTTGTCAAATTCTGTTGGTTAGAAGCTAGTCTAAGCTTCTGCTCCCACTTAAACAGAAAGGATTTTGCAAAAGTTTTGTTCATTGGTGATCACATTAAGTGTTACCCACAGTCTTTATCACTGCATAATATTTCCTTTTATGTAGTATAATGTTTTGCTTTAAAAATATATTGTCAGAAGATGGCAGAATAAGATTTCAAGTCCACCATCATGAAAAGGCAGAAAATGAGCAGGTCAGCAGTTCCAGGGTACAAGTGGCCAGGGATGGACTTCTATATTATATAGGGAGGATCTGGATAGAAAAATGGAGAAAGCACGACTAAGAGGATGGGGTGAATTTATTGAATCATGCCTGCGCTGAGCAGGTGTTGGAGGAGTGGCAACATTCCTGCATTCCCACCTTCAGAGCCAGCTAGGAAATCATTTCTCAGTCCCACAGCCAAAAGTTCCTGTGTGGGAACGCAGGAACCAGAAGACTAGTTTTATCCACACACTGAGACTTGCTGCAGTGCCCAACCCTGAGACTTGCTGCAGTGCCCAACCCTGAGACTTGCTGCAGTGCCCAACCCTAAGGCAGGCCATTGCCTGGTTTAGGGGGAGACTGTGGGTCCCTCCCCTCAGGAGGAAAGGAAACACAGAGCTGAACTGATCTGACAATTGGCCAGTGAGAGAAACTCTCTGGTTACTGCTGTCTATATCCTTTCTTTATGGAGTCCTGGGACACTTAAAGTGTACACAGGTGAAGAGGCGGGGACAAGGGAAAGGACTGTACTGCAGAACCAGGAGCTCTTCCCCCACCCCAGAAGCCCATGGGTGCATGCTGGCTTGCATCTCGTGGGTTGAGGAAAAGCAGGGCACTCTTGAGCTTGCTGGAGGCAGGGGAAGGTGAACCTCATAGTCCCAGAGCCCAAGGTCATTTTACTCAGGAGTCTGGTAATCACCAAATCCCTTATATCTGCAAGCAGGGGTTCTCCACGGAGGGGCACAGTGCTCACACCCCATTTCCAGATGGGTGCCTTTCAGTGCGTCTGGAGACCTACTGCATTGACTGGACTTTCACATGGTCTGGACCAGCCCAGCAGTCTGCCACAACCAGGGAGATACAGGCTTTAAGTGAAGAGGTGGCCCTGGAGGACCATCTGCTGGGAAGACAGGGAAAGTGTACCCTGACAAACTGCTTTTCTGCACAGACTTCAACAGGTTTCCAAATAGACTTGCATCTCCAATAGGAGGTTTCAACCTTAGTTTGGTTTGAACTTACTGATAAAATAAGTTCCAAAGGAGATATTCAATGCAAAACCAAGTAACTACAAAATCTTAAGCAAATGAGGCTAATCAACTTTCAAAATAATCTTATCAAGATAATCAAATGCCTACAAACCAACTGAAAAATGCAAAACACATGAAGATACAAGAAGATATGGCCAAGCCAAATGACCAAATTCAAAAGTCAGAGGAGACACAGAATTCAGAACAAGTAATCAAAGATGTACATATGAATCTCCTACATAACTTCAATGGGTTGGCTAAAGACATAAAGGATATCAAAAATACACCAGAAGAGCATAAAGAAAAATTTGAAAGAATAAGTAGAAAAATAGCCGATTTTACAGAAATGAAAGACACTGTAGATCAAATTCAAAATATACTAGAAACACACAACAGATTTGAAAAAGCAGAAGAAAGAATAAGTGAACTAGTGACAGGGCAATGAAATTGAATGCACAAAAGAATAATTGGTGAAAAAGATGGGAACATTTGAATTGGACCTCAAGGAAATGATTGACAACATGAAATGCACAAATAGAAGAATTATTGGTGTCCCAGAAAGAGAAGAAAAGAATAAAGGGCTAGGAAGATCATTTGACGAGATAATTAGGGAATACTTCTCAACCCTTAAAAAGGACATAAATATACAGATTAAAGAAGCCCAAAAACTCCAAATAGAATAAATCCAAATAGTTCCCCTCCAAGACACATACTAATCAGTATTCAAATGCTGAAGAGAAGAGGAAAGTCCTGAAAGCAGCAAGAGAAGAGTGATACACCACATACAAGGGGAAGCCATGGAACTTAGAAGACAGTGGTATGACATATTTAAAATTCTGAAAGAGAAGAATTTCCAGTCAAGAGTTCTTTATCCAGCAAAGCTGTCCTTCAAAAGAGAAGGAGAATTTAAAAATTTTACAGACAAACAAAAGTTGAGAGCATTTGTTTAAAAAGAGACCTGCCCTACAAGTAATAAAAGGGAGCTGAAAAGAAGAAGAGTCAGGAGAAAGACATCTGAAGGAATACACAGAATTGAAGAGTATTGGCAAGAGTTACTTAAAGGGTAAAAAAGTGAGGAAACATAGATCTGACAAATAAAACAAAAGATGAGATGGTTGAATCAAGTACTGCCTTTACAGTAATAACTTGGAATGTTAATGAATTAACTCTCCAATTAAAAGATATAGATTACCAAAACAGATTAAAAACATAAACATGATTCATCTATATTCTGTTTATAAGAGACTCATCTCAGACCCAAGGATATAAATAGGTCGAAAGTGAAAGGATGGAAAAAAGATATTCCATACAAGTTGTAACTAAAAGAAAGAGTATCTGTAGTAATATCAGACAAACAGACTTTAATTTTAAAGACATCATAAGAGACAAAGAAGGACACTATATATTAATAAAAGGGACAATTCACCAAGAAGAAATAACAATCATAAATGTTTGTAAACCCAATAAGGAGTTCCAATGTACATGAAGCAAACATTGGCAAAGCTGAAGTGAACAATAGATGTTTCTATAATAATAGTAGGAGACTTCAATGCACCACTGTCTTCTATAGATATAATAACTACACAGGGAAGCAGTAAGGAAATAGAGAACTAAAACAATGTGATAAATAAATTAGACCTAACAAATATATTTCTATAATCACATCACCAAAACGAAGATATATATTCCTCTCAAGTGCTCATGGAATGCTCTCTAGGATAGATTATATGCTGGGGCACAAAATAGTTCTTAATAAATTTAAAAAATTGGAATTGTTCAAAATACTCTTCTCTGACCATAATGGAATGAAGCTAGAAATCAATATCTACCAAAGAATTGTAATTTTCACAAATACATGATGGTTAAACAACACACTCTTAAACAATTAATGGATTAGAGAAGAATTGCATGAGAAATCAGAAAACCTCTGGAGACGAATGGAAATGAGAGTACAACATATCAAAACCTATGGAATGTAGTGAAGGTGGTGCTAAGGGAAATTTATAACTCAAAACATCTACATTAAAATGGAAGAAAGAGCTAACGCCCATAACCAAACTGAACAATTGAAGAAACTAGAGAAAGAGGAGCAAACTAATCCTAAAACAAGTAGAAGAAAATAAATAACAAAGGTTAAAACAGAAATAAATGAATTGGAGAACAAAAAAAAAAATAGAATCAACAAAACAGAAAGTTGGTTCTTTGAGAAGATCGACAAGATTGAGAAATTAACTACCCTGAAAAAGTTCAAAAGAGAGGAGATGCAAATAAACAAAATCAGAAAGGAGAGGGATCATTTCCATGGACCTCAAAGAATGAAAAATATCATAAGAGAATACTATGAACAACTGTATGCCAACAAACTGGACAACTTAGATGAAATAAACAATTTCCTAGAAAAACACAACAACCTATACTAACTACAGAAGAAATAGAAGACCTAAACAAACCAATCACAAGTAAAGAGATTCAATCAGTCATGAAAACCATCTCTACAAAGAAAAGCCCAAGGTCAGAGGGCTTCCCAGGGGAATTTTATCAAACATTCCAAGAGGAACGAATACCATTCCTACATAAACTCTTCCAAAACCTTAATGAAAAAGGAACACTACCTAGCTGATTCTATTAGACATCACTCTAATACCAAAACCAGGTAATGGGGGTGTGAGTGAAGTTCAGTGGTCAAATTCTCACCTGACATGCAGGTGACTCAGGTTCAATTCCTGGCCCATGCACTTCCCAAACAAACAAACAAAAAATTCAACAAATGGTACTGCAATAACGGGATACTCACATGGAAAAAGAATGAAATATGACCTTGTCATACTTGCTTAAAACCAACAACAACAACAAAAACAGATAATGAAGCATTATGCTGAGTGAGTCTAGCCAAAAACTAAAGGACAAATACTGTATGGTCCCACTGATGTGAACCGACATTCGAGAATAAACTTGGAATATGTCATTGGTAACAGAGACCAGCAGGAGTTAGAAACAGGGTAAGATAATGGGTAACTGGAGCTGAAGGGATACAGACTGTGCAACAGGACTAGATGCAAAAACTCAAAAATGGACAGCACAATAATACCTAATTGTAAAGTAATCATGTTAAAACACTGAATGAAGCTGCATCTGAGCTATAGGTGTTTTTTTTTGTTTGTCTGTTTGTTTGTTTGTGTCTTTTTTTCTTTTCCTTTTTCTTTTTTTTACTATTATTATTTTTTTTAATTTTTTTCTCTATGTTAACATTCTATATTTTTTCTGTTGTTTTGCTAGTTCTTTTCCTAAATCGATGCAAATGTACTAAGAAATGATGATCATGCATCTATGTGATGATGTTAAGAATTACTGATTGCATATGTAGAATGGAATGATTTCTAAATGTTGTGTTAATTTCTTTTTTTCTTTAATTAAAAAATGCAGATTAAAAAGAAAAAAGAAAACAACAGATAATGATACTACAAGAAAGGAAAACTACAGGCCAATTTCCCTAATGAATATAAATGCAAAAATTTTCAACAAAATACTTGCAAAACCAATCCAATAGCACATTAAGTGAATTATAAACCACAACCAAGTGGGGTTTATCCCAGGCATGCCAAAAGTGAAAAAATAGCATTATCATCTTGATTGACACTGAAAAGGCATTCAACAAAAGTCAGCAACATTTTCCAGTAGAATACTTCAAAAGGTAAGAGTAGAAGGAAACTTCTTCAATATGATAAAGGACATATACCAGAAAAACTACACATAGCATTGTACTCAATGGTGAGAGATTGAAAGAATCAACCCTAAGATCAGGAATGAGACAAGGATGCCCACCATCACCACTGTTATTTAGCATCATGCCAGGAACTTTAGCTAGAGTAATTAATCAAGAAAAGGATAGAAAAGGCATCCAAATAAGAAAGGAAGAAGTAAAACTCTCATTATTTGCAGATGATATGATCCAATATTTGGAAAATCCTAAGAAATCTATGACAAAGCTACTTGAGCTAACAAACAAATTCAGCAGAATGTCAGTATCCAAGATAAATGCACAAAAAAAATCAGTAGTTTTCAATCCACTAGCAAGACCTAAATGAGGAGACAATTAAGAAAAGAATTTCATTCATAATAGCAACTAAAAGAAACAAGTGTTTAGGAATAAACTGAACCAAAGATGTAAAGGACCTGTACACAGAAGACTACCAAACACTGCTAAAAGAAATAAACGAAAACCTAAATAGCTGGGAAGGCATTCCCTGTTCATGGATAGGAAGGCCAAATGTCAAGATGTCAATTCTACCCAAATTGATCTACAGATTCAACGCAATACCAATTAAAATTACAACGATCTTCTTTGCAGACTTGGAAAAGCTAGTTATCAAATTTATTTGGAAGAGAAAGGGGTCTTGAATAGTCAAAAACATCCCAAGAAAGAAGAGCAAAGTGGAAGGACTTATACTTTCTGACTTTAAGGCTTATTATAAAGCCACAGTGTTCAAAACAACATGAAGGTAGACATATTGACCAATTGAATCTAATTGAGAGTTCAAAATAGACCTTCAGATCTATGGTCAATTAATTTTTTTTTTTTTTGCATAAGCAGGCACTGGAAAATGGACCCAATGTCTGGCATGGCAGGCAAGAATTCTGCCACTGAGCCACCATTGCACCACCCTTTTCAATTGATTTTTGACAAGATCCCCAAATACATTGATCTGGGAAAGAAAAACCTCTTCAGTAAATGGGGCTGGGGGACTAGGTATTCCTATCCAAAAGAAAAAAGAGGAACCCTATCCCCCACCCTATGCAAAAGTTAACTCAAAGTGTTTCAAATACCTCAATATAAGATCGAGTACCATAAAACTCCTAGGATGAAAAATAGAGAAATATCTTCAAGACCCAGTGATGGAAGGTAGATTCTTAGACCTTACACCCAAAGTGCAAACAACAATATAAAAAATAAACAAATAGGAACTCCTCAAGATTGGACACCTCTGTGCTTCAAAGGACTTTGTCAAAATGGTAAAGAAGCAGCCAATCCAATAGGAGAGAATATTTGGGAACCATGTGTCTGATAAGGGTTTGCTATCCAGTATATATAAAAGAAATCTTATAACTCAAAAACAGGAGAACAAACAGCCCAATTATAAAGTGGGCAAAATTATGAATAGACATGAATAGGAAATTCATTTGAAGAAGAAATACAAATGGCTAAGAAGCACATGAAGAGATGCTCCTCTTCATTAGCTATTAAACAAATGCAAATCAAAAGCTCAATGAGATATGATCTCACACCTATAAAAATGGTCACTATAAAACAAGCAAGAAACTACGTATTTTGGAGAGGAAATGAGAAATTGTCACACTTATTCCTGGTGGTGAGAATGTAAAATTTTACAGCCACTGTGGAAGACTGTTTGGCAGTTCTGCAGGAAACTGAATATCACGTTGCCCTATAACCCATCAATTCTGCTATTTGGTACATACCCAGAAGATCTGAAAGCAGTGATATGAACTGACATTTTCACCCCGATGTTAATAGTGGCATCATTTGCAATTGCCAAAAGATGGAAACAACTAAGTGTTCATCAACAGATGAGTGGACAAACAAGATGTGGTATTTACAGATCATGGAATGCTATGCATAAGAAGGAACAAGGTCCTGAAGTATGCAGCAACATTGATGAGCCTTGAGGACACAATGCTGAGTGATATAAGCCAGACACAAATGGAGATAGTATGATTTCACTAATGTGAACCACCTAGAAAATGTAAACTCAGAGTCTTAAATTGTAGATATTTTCTTTAGTTCAGCTCTTAGAGATAGACTAAAGTTAGAAAATGAGGAAAGGTTACCTAATATGTACAGCGTTGTTAACGAGGTTGAACTGAAATATTTAGGAATGGATAGAGGTGATGGTGGTTCATTGTTAGAGTTATAAGTAATAGTGCCATATTGAAGGTAAGTTTGATTGAAAGCAGTTGTTTCATCTCATTTTTCTTACCAATTAACACTACAAATATAAGTTCAGCCTTGAACTGCTACAAATATTTGAAACTTGTACAAAGAGTTAATAATAAAGTGGTATATGGGGAAAATTACCTATTGCATGTGATGAACTCTATTTAACAGTGAATACCTTACAATTACTATACCAATACTAGAGGTAAATAATTGGAGCCTATAAGGTATATGGTATGTTGTAGGTTATCTTTTTTACTGTGCCTGTCATTTTTCTCTTTGGAGTGATGAAAATTGCCTAAAATTGAGAGTGATGTTGATTGCACAACTAAATGAGGATACTGTGAAGCATTGATTGTATATTTGGATAGAACACATAAGATGTTAATATATTTCAATAAAATCTACAGATTAAATAAATAAATAAACAGAAAGATACAATTGCTGGAGAAGATGTGGAGAAAGAGGTAAAACTATTCAATGTTGGTAAGGAAGTTGAAATATTCATCCCTTCTGGAGGGCAGTATGATGTATATAGGAGGATAAATATAGGGTCATCATATGATCATACAATCATTTTACTTGGAATATACTTGAAAGGACTGAAAGCAGAGGCATGATTAAACATTTTGCATAAACAAAAGTTTATGCTGGTATTATTCATGATTGATATTGGATGGAGGCAGCCAAAGGGTGCATCAATTGTTGAGCAGAAAGGCAAACTCTTGTGGCTACATATGATGGAAGAATATGGTATGGCTAGAAATGAATGAAGTTATGAGGCATGCAGTAAGCTGAATGAACCTAGAGGTCATTATGTTGAGCAAAATAAACCAGAAACAGAAGGATAAATATTCTATTATCTCATTTAGAAAATTTTTATTAAAAAATTAGGGCCTAGATTATACACTCTTATAGCAGTCACATTTAATGCTGAGTTTTAATTGTTATTTCTAAATTTTGAGATGCTGCGTGCTATGTGTATAACTAGGTATTTTCCTGGAACCTTGTGTACCTGTGTGACACCTTAGACTCAGAGTTAGAGTTCTGCAGCTCTGAAAGGAAGCATTATTCCATGCAGCAACTGTTAAAGAAGCTGAGAAAGAGATCAGGCTTTGATTAGAATTATGAAGGGAGTTGATCTGGTTATGACTAAGGTGAAGCTGACTACAGAGTAAAGGATGACATTGTCGGTATTTTAAATATTCAGCTTATGTAAGAGACCACAGGAAGAGATCTTTATTTTGTTCAAAATTTAAATTTTCTGTAGCCCATTATCTAACATGAACTGTTGGGTCAGGTTATTAAAACATTCTAAATACATGGAACCTAGAGTAGTGAGTGAAACGTTTTTCTCCTTTACAGTTTGTAGTACTCTGATACATTCCAGAGTACTTTGAGAAGAAAATTAAAAAAAAAAAGTATTTGCAAACTTCCTTGAGGGACTCAAGTAAAATATAGAATTATTAAATGTCCCCACCTAGGAAATTCCTGATATTCCCTTAAGCATTACTGACTCCCAATTTAATAAGCCCAGCCCTTGATCTTCAGGCTTGCCCTTCTGAAACATTTTTTGTAACAGTGAAGCTAATCCTCCCTATAAGTACCCCTAAGAGTCACCCCCAGAGAACTTCTTTGGTGCTTATATTGGGTCCTCTCTCTCCATCAATTCTGCAAATAAACTCCCCCTCCCCGCTATGTGGAACCTGACTTTCAGGAGTGTTAAGTCTCCCTGGTGACATGGAACATGACTCCCAGGAATGATCCTGTCCCTGGCACTGTGGAGTTGATAATGCCTTTTGTTTTCTACATGGGCAGGCACCACGAATTGAGCCTGGGTCTATGGCATGGCAGGTAAGAACTTTGCCACTGAGCCACTGTTGCTCAAAACCTCCAAAATGTACCTATGCCAGATAAGCCCCGAAACCCAGAAGTACTTGTCTTTCCAAGTACATTAACCTATTTCATTCCTTTATCCCTTAATGTTGACACTCCTGTTTTAGCATGAAGAAGTTAGAATGATCATTGTCTTATTACCCCTGAAGACTGAGCGATCAGTCTCATCAAATGAGAGGGAGGAGTTGTAACAAAGAAGTCAAGATTCAACAAATGATTATCACTAATGAATAATTGAATAGATATTTTGTTTTAGTTTCTACTGTATTAGAAGAAAAAAACAGAAGAAAGTACCTGAATTTATTGAACTGCAACTCAGTAACCTTGATCTTTGATAAGGATTTTTTTAATATTTAGCTTTTGTCTTGTGAACATTTGATTGTAAAAACCTTGTGACTGATATCCTTTTTATCCAGTGTTTGATTAGGTGAGTAATAAAAGACATGCCTGGGAAAAAAAGGTGGAATATAGGGTACTTAGATATAGACAGAAGCTAGGAAATGGGGAGTGGTTGCCTAATATGAATAGAATTTTAATGAGGTTTAACTTAAATGTTTGAGAATGGATAGAGGTGATGGTATTTTGTTCTTGGAATTATAATATGTAGTAATATATGTGAGATGAATTTGATTGAAAATGGTTGTTTAAAGTCATGTATGTAAATAACTTCTTGCATGAAACACTACAAATGTAAAAAGAAATAATAAAGGGGTATACTATTGCGAACTATTGACTATAATTAATAGTAATGTTTTAATGCATGAAAACATTTACTTCACCAATACTATGGGTCAACAGTAGGGGGGATAAGGGGTATAGGATGAATGGGGTTTTATTTTTTATTCTTATCTCCACTCTAGAATAATGAAAATGTTCTATGTGATGTTGCTGGGATCCAGTGATTGTATACTTGGGAGGTTTTGTGCGGTGAGGAATACATCTCAATAAAATTGAACAAACTTTTTAAAAAATATTGTCAGATAATATAGCAGTCCAACTTTTTTGTTAGTGTTTGAATGGTATATCTTGTTCATTTGTTTGTTTTATTAGATGAGTTCTTGATTTACATAAAAATTATGCATAAAATGTAGACTTCCCAAATGCCATCTTATTAGTAACGCCTTGCTTTGGTATGATTCATTAAAAAACATTTTTATAATTGTACTGTTTACCATTGTCCATTATTTGCCATAGGATTCCCTGTGTTGTATAGTCCAATTTTTTTATTTTAATTCTAGCAATATATAGACAAATTAAAATTTCTGTCCATTAAACCACCTTCAAAGATATAATTCAGTGCTGTTAATTGTATTCTCAATGTTATGCTACCACACCACCATCCATTAGAAAACTTTTTTTGTTAGTGTGTGAATGGTATGTCTTCTTCCAATTTTTTACTTTAATCTTTCTGTGTCTTTATGTTTAAATTACATCTCTTCTAAGCAGAAAATAGTTGGTTTTAAATTATTTTTTATCTTCTTTGACAATATCTATCTTTTACTTGGAAAATTTAGTATATTTACATTTATGTAATAACTAATATATTTGTTTTTATGCATTCTTTCTTGGTATTTTTTCTATTGTTATCCATATTTATTTTATCACCTCTAGATTAATGTGAACTCTGGTTAATTCCAGTTTCTCCAGCTTTCACTAGGTTTCTTTCTCTATGTGTTGTGCTTTCTTTGGTCTATCTCTCTATATACATTTTTTCATATTTAGAAGGTTTATATTTTGGTTGTAGTGATTTATTTCTATGAAACCTTTCCCAGCCTCTTTAACCTTCTCCACTTTTTACTTCCTTACTTAGTTACTGGTTTGCTTGATAGTTTAAAATATCTTTCAATTCCTACAATCCACTACATCAACAATGATCAATTTTTGGTTTTCCTTTCTTTATCATTTTCCTCCTGTAGGGGATTGAATCATGCTCCCCTTAAAAGACATGAAATGTTGTAGACTTTAAAGATGCTACTATTAATTAAGGTGTGGTCACACGTAATGGGGGCAAGCCTTAATTCAATATGGCTAAAGTTCTTATAAGAATAGGATATTGGACATGGAAGGATATGCCAGAAGTAGAGAAAGTCAGAGAAAGAGAGATCATCTTGTGATAGAAGATTGCCATCATCAAGACATTACAAGACTAAAGAAAGTGTAACCTTAACAATACCTTGATTTTGGACTTCTAAAGCTATGAACAAATGAAATCCTACTGTTTAAGCCAATCTGTTTGTGGTATTTATCATAGTAGACATGACAAACAAAGATACCTCCCATTTTTAGTTGCATAGTTTCTACTTTGCCATTACATAAAACATTTATATACCACTCTTCCACCCATGAACCCACCTTTCTCAGTTTTAGATATACAATTACATATATTTCATGCTCACCATCGGTCCTTTTACCAAAACTTTCCAGGATACCTCTTGGTTGGATGAAGCATTTCTTCTATGGGATTCAACAGGAAGGACTCATAAATACAGTATTTCCTGAGCTCATTAATATTTAGTACATTTGTTCTCTAACTTTGGTATTTGAAGAGTAGTTGATTCAAAATCCTTCACTAACATATTTTCCAATGAACATTTTAAAAATACTACTCCACCGCTGCCTACATTCTTGAAAATTATATTACCAGTGTAACGTTGTGCTCTAATATGTACCTTATTCTATTGTTCTTGAAATTCAGACAAAATTTTCTTTCTTTTAAGTCTAATAGACTTGCTAGAATTTGTCTCAGAGTTGATTGTTCTAGGTCACTTTGTCCAGATACAGTAATGGGGTTTTAAGTAGGTGAATTCATGTTTTCTCCAGAAATTTTCATTTTATGAATGTTTTATATATTAATTCTGCTCTAATATTTGCCCTTTTAAGAAAATGTACTGGATTATACTATGCTGAATCTTTTCTGACTCTCCTCCATTTCGGTCACTTTTTCCCTGGTCCTTTTCGTGGTTCTCCTGTCTTACTTTGATGCCCTTTATGAAAATTTATTTTTATTCTATCCTTTCTTGAGCATATTTCAATTATTCATCATTTGTAAGATGATTTTGTTTCTTACTTTAATTTCTTTCCTGTATATAATAAATTTACTTTAATTTCTTTCTTGAATGTAATAAATTTTGTGGAATTTCTTTCTCCCATTTTTTTCTCTTTCTCTCTCTGTCTTTTTTCTTTTGTTTTTAGGAGCATTTTTAACTTTCCAATTCTTTGGGGGAGGGCATACTTAATCAGTTAGAATGGTGCCATTACTGTTTTCTTCTATTTGTTGGGTGTATGATTGGTAGAAATTCTATCAACAGAAATGTTTTCTAATAGTCTATTTACTTTTTTATAAAGATATAATTCAAAATTCACCCTTTCAAAAGAGTGTATAATTCAGTGATTTTTGGTATACTCACAAAATTGTGTAGTCATCAACAATAACTTAATTCCAGAATATTTTTATCATCCCCCAAAAAAGCTGTACCCATTAAGCAGTCATATACCTTCACTTGCCCCAGCCTCTGATAACCAGTAATTTACTTCCTGATTCTATGGATTTGCCTACTCTGAACATTTTATAAAATGGAATCATATATTCTGTGGCTTTTTATGCCTGGCTTCTCATTTACTATATTTTCAAGGTTCAACCATTTTGCAGCCTGTACCAGTACTTTATTCATTTCCATGGCTAAATTATATTCCATTGTATGGGGATGCCATATTTTGTTCATACATTTTTGATTTGATGGACATTTGTGTTGGCTCAACATTTGACCATTATGAATAATGCTGCTATGAGCATTCATAACAAATTTTTGTTTGAACATATGCTTTCAATTATCTTGAATATCTAAGAGTGAAATTGTTGGGTTATCTGGTAACTCTTTATTTAAGTTTTTGATGAATTGCCAAAAGGTTTTAAAATGTGTCTGCATCATTTTACATTACTACCAGCAATATATGAGGGTTCCAATTTCTCCAAATCTTGAGCAAATATTGCTATTGGATCCTAGTCTCTCATCAAATATATAATTTTCAATATTTTCTTCCTTTCTGTGAGTTATCTTTTCACTTTCTTGATGATGTCCTTTGACTCAAAAATAATATAATTTTTGTTGCTTGTGCTTTTGATATGATATCTAAAAACTGTTGCCCAATTCTAGTTCATAAAAATTTATACCTATGTTCTCTTCTGTGAGGTTTTTTGTTTGTTTGTTTTTGTTTTGTTTTTTGTTTCGAACCCAGGTCTCCAGCATGGCAGGTGAGAATTCTACCTGCTGAGCCACTGTGGCACCACCTCTTCTATGAGTTTTATAACTTAGTTCTTACGTTTAGTTCTTTGACACATTTTTAGTTATTTTTTGTATATGGTGTGATTCTGTCTACTTATTATAGGATTTTATAGATTTGGTCTGACTTTTTTTCCTTTTCCTCATTATTTTGTTAATAATGGTCCTGCTTCAAACATACTCTCTTCTGTGGGTAGCATGAAGCTCTGTTGACTTGAATAATAATGGTGTTTGCGGGAGTAGCAGGGAGGGATTGTCATGTCTCTTGGTTTTCTTTCATTTCTCTGGTGTTTTTAATTGTTCCATCTTATTTCCTGCTTCCTCTTTTCTGTCACAGCTGTAAGGAAGCATGTCTCCTTTTCTAGATATCTCCTCTTTCCCCAGAAGCAATGCATTTCTGAAGCTGTTACGTCTGGTTCTACTTAGTTCTCAGCCCATTTCTTAAAGCTGGTATTTTATAATAAAATGTCCCTGACTTTCGTTTGGTACTTTAGAATTTAATGTAGAACTTTCTGTTTCTGAGGGTGATATTATTTTTGCTTCATCTATGTCTTTTTCAACCTCTCCTCTTTCCCACATAGACTTTTTTTGTGTGTCCTCTATGGTGGGGTCACATTTCATACATTTTCATTTGAGTACCCTGTTATTGCGGCACTATTTGTTGTATTTTTATTTTGTTTGTTTTGGTTTGCCTATTTTGCTTGTTTGCTTGGTTTTTTTGGAAGTACATGGACCAGCCACATAGACTTTTAAGCTCCCTTTATCCCCTTATACTGGACATAGTAATAGCCACAGAAGTTGTTCTTTTTATAATAATTTGAAGATGTACTATTATTTTTCTAATATTAGTTTTGAAAGAGTGGGTCAATATGGTTTTAATTGCAATTCTTTTGCTTTTATGGTTTCTTTGAGAGGATATGGTGAGATATTCAGAATCAGAAGGTACTATTTTCCTATGTCCAACCAGAACTATGATAGACACATACACTTTCCATCTCTATCTCTAAATGCATCAATGTAGTTATATATAGAAACTCTGTACAATTTAAGAATTATCCCCCAATTCCCTACCTATACCCTGGCCCCTGGTAACCTTTATTTAGAGACCTAAACTCATAATTGTATGATGTAGAAAAAGAAATTCAATCTAAATCCAAAGCAAGCAGAAGAAAGGAAATAAAAAATATTAGAGTGAAGATAAATTAAATAGAGATGAAAAAACAATAGAGATAATTAACAAAATAAAAAATTAGTTCTTTGAAAAAACCAATAAAATTGACAGACCATTAATTAGACTGACAAAGGAAAAAAGAGAAAGAAGACACATAACTAAAATTGGAAATAAAAAAGGGGACAATACTACTAATACCATATACTGACACTGACTCAATAAGAAAAAGGTCTCAATATTGACCTATAAATAATAAAGAGGTTGAATCAGCAATAAAAAAGTCTCAACAAAGAAGTTTGTTAATGCTGCTAGAAATGCAATATGCCAGAAATGAGTTGACTTTTATAAAGCTAAGTTATTAAATTACAAGTTTACAGTTCTAAGGCCATAAAAATGTTCAAACTAAGGCGTTCTGATAGAGATACTTTTACTCAAGAAAGGCTGATCTGGGAAGGCACATAGCTGGCATCAACTGGTCCTTTGACCTCTGGTTTCAAACATCTTCCCTGGGGGCATTTTCTCTTTGCATCTCCAAACGTCCCTGTTTGTATTGGCTCTGAGCCTTTTTCAAAATGGTTCCCTCCAAATGGACTCCAGGAAACAGATTAATATTCACCTTGAATAGGTGGAAAAGCATCTCCATGGAGCACACCTAATCAAAAGGTCCCACCCACAACTGGGTGGGTCACATCTCCATGGAAATAACGTAATCAAAAGATCCTATCCAACAATATTAAATCAGCATTAAAGGACACGGCTTTTCTGCAGTAGACAACAGTTTTAAACCACCACAAATGGCTTCACAGGGGAATTGTAAGTGGCTTCTTCCTAGTCGACTGGCACTATCATACTGACACCCTAGTACACACAAAGCATTTATTCTGCTCCCTCTGTAGCAGAACAGGGACACAATGAGGGTGCAAGTTGGCTCCACCTTGCATTATGGAAGGGGAGAGGAGTCAATAACGGCACAAGAGTCTCTTCTATGGCTATTGAAATTGCTTTTTTTTTTTTCAGTATTTGCCTGAGGGAAGTTGGAACAATGGCTACTCTCAGATCTCGCCCCCATCAATCTGAACTATCTAATTAAAAATTGTGATCAGTGATCAGACCATACAACCCTGGAATTTGGAAGAATATGTTTTCATGTCCCACTATGGCACGACAGTGTGAACCAGGAGCTCAAGCTGCAGTCCCCACTCCTGTCTTCTAGGAGGATGGGGGTAGGGGAAAGTAGTCACAGCATGGAGGGTGAAATCCACTGGTATTTACAACAATTTACCAGCCTCTTCCTTCTGCTCTTCCTTGGATGCAGCACAGTATTGCACTGGAGTCTGGAGTTTCAAAATAGTTGAGTCAGATATTTCCTGCTAGTTCAGTAGTTGTTTTGGTGGAGGGCTAATTCCTGGATCTTCCTACTCTGCCATCTTCCTACAATCCTCTTTCAGTGAACTTTACTTTTAACATTTTTTTCAGGTGCTTCTTGAGATTTTAGGAAGAACATTGCATCACTTGTAATAATGATTAAAACTCATTTTCTGTATAAACATTTTTTAAATTTTCTACTTGAGTTTCATTGCATCAATTTGATACATAGTAAATAATGTGAAAATGCTGACTGAAAATAAACTTAACCTGTTTCTGAATGTAACAGGTATTGCATATTTATAAATGTTAAGAAACATTAAGCAATATAAACATGTGAAGAAATATTAATATTTAAAATAAGATTTTAACATTTTTCATTAACCTCAAAATCTATGGGATTGTTTATCCATGCATTTATTGATATATTTGTGGCAGTTAATTTCATGTTTCTATTTGGCTAGATTATGGTGTCTAGTTGTTTAGTCAATCAATCACTGGCCCTATGGTTACTGTGAATGCATTTCATATATATATTTAAATCTTTATTTAGTCAGTTGGTTGCATCTATGGCTGTTTACAACCAACAAAGAATGAAAGGGGTCTCTTCATCCAGTCAGTTGGAGGCTTAAAGTAAGAAATGAGGATTCTAGCAGTCAGAATGAAGAATTTCGATCTTTCCTTCAGACAGCCTATTTCTCCTAGGTAACGCTTTGTCACTTTCATCAGCATTTCCAACCTACAGCTTCTCCTGGGGATATCAAATTCACCTTCATAAAGTTTCCAACTTGTGGTTTGTTGTACAGAATTTGGACTTGCCAATCCCCACAGTAGTATGAACCAATCCCTGTAGTAAATCTTTCAATATTTGCCTACATGTGCATGCACACACACAGACATGCATGAGCTCTGTTTCTCTGGAGAACCCCAACTAATATAGATTTGGTACCAGAACTGGGATGCTGCTATTGCAAATACCTTAAAATGATGGAATGGCTTTGGAACTAGGTAATAGATAGAGGCTGGAAGAATTGTGAGGCACTTGTTAGGAAAAGCCTAGATTTCTTGAAGAGACTGTTGGTAGAAATATGGATGTGAAGAATACTTTGATGAGGTTTGAAAAGAAAATGAATATATTACTGGAAACTGGAGGAAAGGCAATCCCTGTGTTAAAGTGGCTTTTAGTTGAGATTTACAAGCTAAGTGTAGAAGGTGCAGCCTGGTTTCTTCTTGCCGCTTATAATGAAATGCAAGAGGAAAGATATAAATGGAGAACTGAACTCTTAAACACAAAGGAGAAAGCAATTGATGATCTGAAAATTTTTCATCCTATTCAAAGAGTGTGATATGAAACTAGGGTTAGAGGATGTTTTATCAGGGCCCTCCTTGACTTCTGGGAAGTTAGTCCCCAGAGAACAGGTTTTCTTCTGTGTGTGACCAAACAACCCTTTGCTAAAAAAGATGTTCCTGAACATGGATCCAATCAGTCATTGGATCCAAAGGAATTAAGGATCAGTAATGCACTTATCTAGAAAGAATCTGAGGAAAGTCCTTTCGTCAGACAGTTTGGACACTTCTGGACTACATCCATCGCCAATAAGGGTTTTGTGAAATTTGTGTGAACAGAAGCATTGCCATCCTAGACTGAAGGGACAGAGAAAGGAGAAATTGAAGGAGAGAGGATCTACTCAGGTATCCGGGAAGGGCAGAACTGTCCCTGTATCTACAGTGAGCAGCCCATCTGCTCTGATTTTAGAAAGGGGGACCCCTATCAATTTGGGTAGAGTTAAGCTGTGATCCCAATGCTTGGGGGATGTGAGGTCTACACTCCAGTTTTGGGGAAGAGTAAGATCCCACTCCAGTGCTTTGAGAGGGTGAGGTCCAGGCCCCAGCATCCTGGGAAGGTATGACCAGTGTGCAAGTGCTTGGAAAAGGTAGGGCTGATGTTCTAGCAGTCCAGAAGGACAAAGCATCAAGCCACAGGTGACTCCCAGATCTTGAAATCAAATAGAGTTTGCCTTGCTGGGTTTTGGGTTTCCTTGGGTTCTGTGATTTTGAAGTGTTTTCAAAATATGCTGTTGAGGAGTTAATATAGGGAAGATATGAAAAGCTATCTTGGCCTGCCATCTTACTAAGAAGGAAATATGCAAGAACTTTTTTTCATCTTCTTTCATCATTAATTGATATTTTCAGTTTTTTGAAACTCTTTTTGCATCAACTGGATAATTTTTATTGGTTAGAAATGTCCACTTTTCAATATATATATATGCTCAAGTATCATTTCTTTAGTGCAATTCCTTTCTCAGCTTACTTTACCATCACTTTAGACATTTCTTTGCATATTCCTTGCTCATCCTTCATTATTTTTCAGCCTGGATCCCATTTCCAGTTAGAAGCCTATGTCATTAATTATTTTGTGTCTTTTGGAATCACCAAAGAAATCATTTATTCAGCTTCCCTTCCCTGATAAGAAAGAATTTATACTATGTGAGCAATCATGCTATTATAGCAACTTCCTTAGGATTCACTCAACCAGGACTATGAGGATATGTGACTTCTCAGAGTCCTCACCCCTAGATAAGACCTTCTTATCTCTTCATGCTTTAGAGTCACTTACTGAAAGTCTCTGGCCAAGGTAAGGCTGAGAAGTCCTTAAACACTCCATGTCCTGAGAGTAATCTGGTGCCGGAGACCTTGCCTCCTACCAGTGACTAGCACAATAGAATTAGATTTAAGAAGCATACATTAAAAGTAACATCCACAGTAGAAAATATTTTAATGAACACTTACTTTATTTATGTTTCTATTTGTTTGACTATTCATTTATTTATTTAGCAAATATTTTAATGGTTTACAGGTTGCAAAGGTTTTCACGACAAAATTTTGAATTTGCAATGTCCAATTAATATTTCTCTATAGAATTTCATAGATAAGGATACTGAAGCTCAGAAAGCTTTTAAGTGTTAATCTCAGGTGACACTTCTAGTGTCAAAGCCAGAACCTAGATTTAAATCTAGATCTTATGACAACTAATTAATTTCTCTTACCATTGTGTCCTGATTGGTTTTCATGGAATCCCACATTATCTCTTTAGGTTTTAACTTCAACTTCTGATGTGTAAACTAGAAGGGTCTCTATATGGAAAGAAGGCATTCAAGGCAATTACTAGGATGACTATTTGCAAAGCCTTCTTCCGTCAGAAATTTTGTCGTATTAGTGAAGTTTAAGTGTGAATTTTTTGTGTTTTTAATGGAGCACTGTTTTTAAATGTGCTATTAATGGAGAGATTGTTTTGGAATCTTTGAATCTTTGAATTCCAATAGGATTGAACTGAAACTATGAGGAATGGGAGGAAATGTAACGGTATTGTCTTGTGCAGGAATGGAGGAGGAGTCTAGCGAAAATGTGTCCGGGATATATTTTTGTAATGATTCATTATGGTCCCACTGAAATATTATGGATGTTCTTCTTGGAGCTAAATGCCAAAGCTTTTAGGGTTAAGTATCCTTAGTACTCGGTCTCTAATCTGTTTTGTCCTGACTCCATAAATAACAGGGTTAAGGGCAGGAGGAACAACCACATACAGATTGGCCAAAAGGATGTGAATGTAAAGAGGGATGTTGTGGCCAAAGCGATGTGTCATGAAGGAGAAGAGGGCTGGCAGGTAGAAGGCCAGCATGACACAGACATGGGAACCACAAGTACTGAATGCCTTCAGCCGGGCATCCCAAGATGGGAGATGGAAGGCTGCTCGGAGGATTTGAACATAGGAAAATCCAATCACAGAGAGGTCAATGTATCCCACAGAGAAAGCAATCAAGCCATAAATAACATTGACCCTAATATTGTCACAAGCCAACTTTGCCAAGCCCATGTGTTCACAGTAGGTGTGTGGTATTATCCGGACACCACAGAAAGGCAATCTCAAGATGAGAAATATGAATGGGGTCACAAACACCAAAGTCCTGACTATGATGACAATACCCAGAATGGCTATCACCTTATTGGTAAGGATCATGCTGTATCTCAGGGGGTTGCAGATGGCAACATAGCGATCAATGGCCATGACCGTCAGCACCACAGACTCCAGGCCAGTGCATATATGGATGGTGTACATCTGTGTGATGCAGGCAGCAAACATGATCTCCCTGAGATTGAACCAAAAGATGCCCAGCATCTTGGGGATGGTGGCTGTGGACAGGCCCAGATCTGTGCAGGCCAACATGACCAGGAAGTAAAACATGGGTTGGTGGAGGCTGCGTTCAGTTCGTATCACAAACAGGATAGTGATGTTCCCCAGGAGGGCTATTAGATAGAGTGTAAAGAAGGGGAAGCCAATCCAGACGTGCACATCTTCCAGCCCTGGGATCCCCATCAAAAGGAAGGAGGAGGGGTGAATCTGTGTATTGTTGAGCGGGAGCATGTTGGTGGGAATTGGTTATAGTCACATTTATTGCAGGGTTTTTCTTGCTTCCAGTGAGAGACCTTTTTCTCCTTCATAACATCTTGCCTATTTCCTGGAGAAATGAAAAGTCCATTCTTTAATTCCATAATACCGCAAGGGAGACCCAGAGAGGGAAAATTAGGTACAGTTAAAAAACACTCTGACTTTGCAATATTTGTCTCACCTGCACACAAAACTGTGCTGAAAATTTCCAAATAGCAGCAATTCTGCACTTTGCATGTTTTGCTTTCCATCTTCCCCTCAGGCTTTAAGGAAGAAACCTACATGTGATAGATAAAATTAGCAGATAGTTGTTGATTTAATTTAATTCCAAAGAGCTGTCTCTTGGAAATACAGCAGGACTTAATTTTCCCATAGATGTATCATTCTCCAATCTTTCAAATAACCCTACCAGATATCTTAGGTATAGGAAGCTCCTATTTCCCAATAATATATTGGATATATTTTTCAGGATATCTTTAATCAGGGTGTAAAGAAGAAACAAAATGAAATGTGTGTGTGCTTGTAAAATATCACTGGACTGGTATTGAGATGGAGGTAATATAGCTTGTCTGATGGCTGAGGGCATGAAGATACCATAGCCAGTCTGATGGCTGAGGGCTTGATACATTCTTGAAAAGTAGACTGAGCATCCTAGAAGATACTATGTGGAAAATAACCCAATGGACAACTTGTGCTTGGTCTGAGCTAAGGAATGGAATTAAGAAAACTAGACCCATTGGGAGACTTGCACAATTTCATCAAGGCAATGCATCCCCCCCGCCCCAGAACTACAAGGTACCACTATTTTCCTAAACACATTAACTGTGGAAGCTGCTGGATAGTTTACAGTGCCTAAGGTGATCTGTGATTTATGATCTTCTTTTCTGTCTTCTTCATGCTGTACTATATAAATGGACAATCTCGTCATGCCCCATGGACAGTGGTGGTGCTAATATCTATTTTTTTTTTTTTAAGTTAAAGTTGTAGCAGGGTCATGTAATTGGCTCAGCTAGGGACATCTTATAGTTCGCAGTAATGTATAGCTATTTTCCCTAATGTACTGATGGGCGAGAATATGTTCAAGTTGGCAGCCAAATTGTAATTGTAACATTCAGATCTGTCTGGCATGTCTTGTGATTGAATCTGGGTTGTAAGTGGCTCTCTGCCATGAATACAATCTGTAGCATGGCAGGGACTGTCACAATTAGGAGCTGTTTTAGTTTCCTAGACTACTCAGAATAAATACTATGAAATGGCTCACGTTAAACAATGGGAATGTATTCACTCATGGTTTTTAGGTCAGGAAAATGCCCAAATCAAGGCATCATCATGGCGATGCTTTTTACCTGAAGACCAGCTGCTGGCTATTCTTGGTTCCTCTGCCACATGGCAATGCATGCAGTGGCATCTGCTGGTTTGTCCCTTCTTTTTTGGATGTTGTTGATTTCAGCTCTTGTTTCCATGGCTGTTTTTTTTTTTCTATCTGAATTTCATTCTCTTATAAAGGACTCCAGTAAGAGGATTGGGACCCATCCTGATTGAGGTGGGACACACCTTTACTGAAACAATCTCATCAAAAGGCCTTACTTGCAATGGGTTTATACCCACAGGAATTGATTAGAATAAAGAACATATTTTTGGGGGGGTACATACAGCTTTAAACGACCACAGAAGCTTTACCATGACTGGATGTATTCCAGTGTAGGGTATGGGCCATGGGTTGGGTTTGCTGGGTCTGGGTAGTGTCAGATCCAGGACAGTACCATTTGTTACCTTTTCTAGATGTTGCTTTAATGGATGCAATTAATTATACACACACACACACACACACACACACACACACACACAGGGGGCAAAATAATATTGGCCTTGGGGAGCTGTTCTGAGAATTAGAAGTCATAGACATGAGACGTGTCAAATTTGCTTGCAAATAATTATAAATAAATGTAAGCATCATCATTATTGCTAATGATGAGGACAAGAAAATACATTTCCACAAACCATCTCCTTTTATCCCATTTGCCATTTTCTGACCTTAAGTTCTTATTTCTCATGCAGTGTATTTTGTATTTCTACTATTAATATGAACTATCGTGCCAGTTACAAATTTTTGAAAACTTGGACTAATTTTTTCATTCATTCTAACTTATTCCATTTTATCTAACTAATTTTTAAGGCCTTTTGGTTCTATTCTGAAAGTTTCTATCTACTGCTATTTGTATGTATTTTTCTCTTTCTAATTTTATATCTAATTTTCTTTTTACTGATAATCTTCAGGTGACAACATCGTTAATCTGATCTATTATATTTTCCCGCTTAGTTTTCCATTTTTGTGTTTCCTCTGAAATAAGGCTTCTAGAGAGATTAATCATAAATGCCAATATGATAATCATTTCTCTAACTGTGGAATACATGTATTATTAATTCAAAATATTTGCTCTATTGGTTGTTTCTAAAGGTTAGAGAAAAAATAAATGTTACACTAGTCGCACTAGTATTGTCACATTAGTATCAATTGTATTGATGGGGAAACTATAGAGAGAACTGTGTTGACACAAAATTTGAAGCACAGGGCTAAATTATTTAATCTGTAAGAGAAATAGGAAGATTATAGAACACCAAAGTTGGTGGAATCAAGAATGTAACAAAAGGAGTAAAGTACAAGCTAATGATTAATTTTAAATATTTATTGTTTCTTGTGGCTATAAATCCAGAATCTCTTCTATGATACCACCTTCCAATCCAATGATTGCTATTTTTAATCTTATGACTGTTTTTACAGGAATTATATTTTCTAATATGTTAAGCTATGGGGAATTGTCGTTTTGTTTTGTTTTGTTTTTTACTTAAGCTTCTAAAGTACTTTTAGTGTAGGGATTTAAATTTGCTATCTAAATTTGTCATAATTAGCCAATTAACTTACAATGACCAGTGATTACGCCATAATTTAACTCAACAATGTAGAAGTTGTATAGGTTCCCTTGTCAGTGAAAAAAAAGCATTTATAGACTCAAGATATACAATAGGCTTTCTTCTTTACTGGATGTACTGAGAAACTAAAAATGTTTTTAACAGGTTTATTTATCATCAGCAAGCAAAATCTCCATCTTCTGGGGCTGGAATCTATGGCCCACGCACATACACAAACACACATACACAGATACACACACACACAGTTTGGAATACTGCAGTAAGGCTTATAAATTTTGATTTACTCCATCATCATTTTTAATTGTAGCCTAAGAATACATGCTCTCAGTCCTTGTTTTATTTGGACTTGTGACTCATGCCGTTATTATAACATCATCTTTCCTATGGTTCTGAGATCAGAAATAATTAAAGATTTAGAAGGTGGTGTGACAAGAACCAGGGAATGATAAATATTTTCTGCTGTATTTATATTCTACAGTACATCCCTTGAGCACAATACCTGAGCATATAATAGGCATGCTGAATATTCTTGTTAGATGATTATGTCCTTGATGGTCATTTGCTCATCTGCTAACATAAATTGAGAATTTCATGACATGTTCTTCTCTCTGGCTTTTAAAACACCCTCTCCATCTTTTTTATTCCCCTACCACTCAGAATGCTTCTTCAAATTTGCTTGCCCCTTATCTTCCTTCAGCTTGCCCTTATGTAGTATTCTATCTATGACCACAGACTCTACTTACCCAATATACCTCACAAGGGTGATTCCATTCATTGCCTGACAGCAGGTAGAACATTTTTCCTGTTGATTCTCAAAAATATATTTCTAGACAACATCTTCTGAAGTACATCTCATTTACCATCTCTACTCTTGAAGCCATTTCTCCTCCATTTCCTCCTCCATGTCATCTACTCTTGTGAATGGTCTTACACTCACAGTGTTCAAGAAAAGAAACCTTGGAGACATCTTCAGTACTTTCCATCTCCTCCACATCCCTTACTCTTCATACCCAAACACTCATTAATTCCCATCAATTCTGAAAATTACCTCTTATCAATTTCCACAAACACATAAATAATATCGGGTAGCCACTAGGTGCCAAGTATAAGTGTTCAAGGTAGGGGTAGATGAAATAAGACCTGGGCCCTGCTCTCACAGTACATAGAGAGTAATGACAGAGACCAACAGCAATCAAATAATCAGTCACATAAATGTCAAGTGAAAACTGGGCTGCAAAGAAGAGGAACTGTAAATCTGACTTAGTCAGGGTTCATGGGGAATGCTTTCCTGAGGAAGTATTCATTGAATTGGAAACTGAAAGATTAGAATCCATTAATAAGTGGAAGAAAACAGGAAGGAAGGATACACTTTCTAGTCAATAGGAATGGGATGTGAAAAGGTTGAGTTATGGGAAATGGCATTGCAAATATGAGGGAGTAAAATGTCAGTGTGACCAGGGCCTAGAAAGCACAGGCTGTAGGAGATAAGAGAGAGGTAGGAAAGGATCATGTATGCCCCTGTGGGCATCTCATCTTTATCCTAGACGTAATGGGAAGAAATTGTAGACCTGTAAAACAGAGGTATAACACAATCCAGCTTGCATTCCAAAAATATCACTCTAGTTGCACTGTCAAAAATGTATTGAAAACAACAAGTGTACTTGTTGTCAGATCAATTAAAAAGTTATCACAGAAGTCCAAGTTAAATATTATCTTGGACGACAGGGTTAGTACTGAAGATGGATTGGAGCAGGTTAATTTTAAGATGTGTTACGGGTTAATCCTCAGAAATAGCTGCCAAGTTCATTTTATTCCCCTTCATGACTGCTGAATTAATTAAGACAACTATGACCTTTTATTTTAACTGTTTTCTCCGATTCATCTCTCTTTACAAGACTCTTCAATTTTTTTTTCCTTTGAAAACATCTGAGAGTTTAATACAGTCCTAACAGCAAAACACAATTGTGAAGCAGCGGCTTGCACTCTATGACGAGGATTCAGGGATCTCTGTGGGGTGCTAGGAGAGAGGGATTGAAGAGTCCTATACAGCTTGAAAAGTCCTCCACTGACTCCTAGTAGTGGCACATAGGATGGGTCAGGGGTGGGGGCTACTCCACTCATCTAGATTTGTTATATCATTATTCCAAAACAAATTAAGCTCTGTTAATCAACATCCTGAAATCTTATTGATTGCGACCTGCTCTTACAACTACTCCCATGGCTTAGGTTTTCCACATTCTATATTTAGGATCATGTGCAAAATTAATGCTGCCACTAAACTCTGCTGTGATTTGTTCTATTATAGATGTTTCAAGTTATTAACCCTTTAATTCAGTCAACAAATATTTATAGAGTGTTTACTACATGCTAGGTACTGTTACAAATAAGGTGTATAACAGGTTTAGGGAGACGCAGTTCCTAATTTCATGGTACTTAAATTCAAACAATGCCAGCTCTTTGCATCTTAACTTCAAGCTAGGTCTCTATGTAATAATACATTCATTTTTTTAATAATCTTTGTAGGGAAACTTTCTAAAAGATGCTTGGTATTCTGAATATTTTATGAATTCATAGGCTCCTGGTCAATTAATTCATTGTCATCAGCAGAAAGTATTGTCTATCTCTGTGACTTTTGTTGTAACCACTGCCATTACTGTGACCTCTTCTGGTACAGTCACTTCACTTTCCATGTGTTTAATACTTTGTTTTCTCCTTAATAAGCACCTCCAGCATGTTACATAAGTTTTATCTTCAGTGTAATTCTGCCGGGCTCTGTCTTGTCTCTCTTCCTGAACCTCTGACACTCAATTCCCTGGGGAAGCTATGATGGGGAGCTATGATGGGAAGCTATGATGATCTGCTCTTAGTGACTGACTTCCATTCCTTGCAGCTAAATGCAGTAACCTCTTTATCCAGGCTCCCAAGCCTCCCATCTCTCAAGGCCTTGTGAGGTGAGAAAATAGAAGGATACAAGAAGAAATGACTTCACCTGTGCCAGCTGATGAGAGTTGGTTTTCTCCCTCACATCTGCATACAACATTCTTAGTTCATATGCTTGTCTCTACAGATATGACCCTGCACTTTTTGGTGCCAGTTTTTAAATTTACCACTTGTGAGAGTATTTCCATATGCTTTTGTGTTAGTGTCTGCTGTGCAGATAGGAATCCAGATGATTCTTGATACAGCTCCTATTTCTCTCACTTGCCATTTTCCTTGGAGATGACCCTATGTAACAGAGACTCTGGTGGGGTGACTAGAGCCTCAGGATCCAATGACTCTCTTAAGTACTGCTATTGTCGTCCCTCTTCCTGCATAGCCAGGAGCTCACTCACCTACCTCTGCCCAGCATCTGAGAAATCGTTTGTTGGAACTGGATACCATAGACGGCAAGCGGTGTATGACTGATTTCTCATAGCCAGGGTCAAATAATCATTTTAGAACTTTAGCCCCATGGGAGGGGCCTCTACACAGTGGACTGTGTTCCTGCATCTGGGGATTTTCATATCCCTGGGGATACGGTTCTATGCCTTCTGGTCATAGATACCATCTGGCTGGAGATGATCTGTTATCTGTGCATCTTCTCAGGAAATACTCTCCCCTGAATTTATCCCAAGAGTCGAGTCAGTCAGAAACATTAAGGTCTCACACTAGTACTTTAAATTTTACTCTGGTGCCAAGTGAACAGCAGTTTTTGACAGATAGCCAGTGACGGCAGGAAGAGCCCTGTAGAAAAACAGTCAGTGTTTCCTCAAGGTCAGCTTCAAAATAATACATTCAGTAAATAGCAGAACCATAATTCCAACTTAAGTCTCTAAACCCTAAACTATATCTGTTATAGGAATTACATAAGATGATTTTTGTGAACGTAGTACCCCTTATATTATGCATATGTATGTTTATATATGCATTCATATATCTATGTATTAATTGACAGAAGCTTGAAAATAAGTGTATAATTATATAAAGGAAAGCTGTTGAACACACGTATTAAGAACACAACTCCTCGTCCACCTATGTGTTCTTTGACTTTGGTCAATTTAATTTGCTATTCTAGACCTTGGTTTTCTCAACATGTAAAATGATAAAAATTATATCAGCTTGTAGAAATGTTGTAATGATACAATGAGATAATTCCTAGAACATGATCAGTATACTGTTTATCAGAGATTAGTAGATAAATTAAACCCTATTCCTGTGGCATTATCTCTGGAGTCAATATTTTGGAGTCAGGCAACATAAATTTAAATCCATTTTCTGCAGTTCAACAGCTGAGGGATGCTGAACACATTTCTTAATGTCTTTGAACCTCACGTTTTTTTTTGCAGACTCCTAAGGGAGATGAAAATAACATTCACGTTTCATATGATTTTTTATTTCACAATTAAGATAACATATTTGACTAGAAGAGCGTTTTATGATAAACCCAAGATATTATTAAAACAGATATTGTTTTTAATAATTTGAAATAGATCATTTTGGGTATTGAACTTGAATAGAAAAAGTGCAATTACTTTTTAGTTCACTAGATTACTCTTTGTTCAAGAGATATATTTAGTTTGACCATGAGATGTCAGTAATGCTGAAATACCAAACTTTCTGAGTCAATCTATTTATTGATCACATGCTGCAAGCTAAACAACATATCAGTTTGAGGCTCACAAAATATGTACCAATCAATGAACATTTGTTTACTGTTTGAACATTGTTGCTATCTAGTGGTAAAATCAAGTAAATTTCTTGAACAAATTAAAAAGATATCTCATGTGAGCTATCCAGTGAACTAACTGCAATAATTCATGCTGTTTTAAGTATAATTTTGTTTCCATAGCCCCAAGATTAAACACCAGATTCCTTTCAGGAATTCTGAATTTATTTTCTTATAAAAGGGTGCAAAGGTTAAAAGTGACCCTTCTTGATCATTTACAACACTCAGTGTTTTTGACAAAGTTAGTTAAAGTTTTAAAAAGTTCAATGTTTTCTTCAATACCCATGAGTGCTATAAAACATGTATAAGAATAGTCCAAGGTTATAGTTCTTCAGAAAATTGTATGATTTTTGCCTCTAGTTTTTCCAAATTGCATTTATTGAAAGCTGATTGCTTTATTACTTCTGATGTTCCATCTTGAATCATGACTTCCAATGGCTCTCTAAAATGTGGATCTGTACTTCTCTCGTGATGATCTTACAAATGCCAATCTTAACCAGAGCATTCATGAAAATGTGAATGACGAGTCTTTCTCTGTTCAGATTAAATTCACTATTTGGAATTTTAAAGCATAAACATTGAAAAACACATTTCCAAGCAACCAAAATATTTAGAATCAAATCACAGTATGTCTAATATGTCAGTGCTGATTGCAGTGGTTCCTTTCACATAGTGTCACCAGCAAAGGCATATGGAGTATAGGTGATGGGCCTTTGAGCAGAGTGAGAAGAGCGTTCCCATTCATACAGGGAGTCACCTTCCTTGCTCTGTCACTCCTTAAAGTGACATGAGGGTGCATGATGTCAGCTCATCAATTAGAGTTAAGACAGGATATAGATTGAAAGTACCTGGTGGAATTGCAAAATAGTACTCTTGAATAAATATCCTTGGAGAAGAGATGTGCAGCCACTTCAGGAGGACTGCATGAGAGGTGGTGTAAAGTCTGCAGAAAGGGTGGGATAACACCCCTGGGGAACAGTACCAGGTGAGGGGCAATAGGGTAAAGGATGTCTGTCTGGTGCTGTAGACAGGACAGGGTCAAAACAGATGCATGAGAGCCAGTGTACCACTCTATGCATGTGGTTCAAGCCCCAGCCATTGGTAGCTCAAAATCCTGAACCAGTCTTATATCTAACTTGAGAGGTACACCTCAAAAGAGCATGATAGCAATGTTATGGCAATCCCACCTTCTCTGATTTCATAAAAGAAACATCCATGCCATCTACGTGGAATTTTCTGTTCACCAAACATTCTCCTGAAACCAGGTCCCAGCCTGGTCCCAGTCTTGGGGCCCCAGGACAAGTAAACAGATAAGCCTTCGTGTAATTCCTTAGGACAAATGGTTGGCCTTATGAAATGGTGGGCATTGGTGGAGGAGAGTCATAGAATTCTCTGAACAGGAGAAATGGGGATTGGACCCACAGGGGTGGGGTTCAGGGTGGGGGCATCCCATGCACATAGATCCAAGCATCTGAAGGGGACTTAGAAAATTTTGAGGAATTTTGAGGACTCATAGCAGAGGTCCCCTGAGGTGGGGCTCCCGGATGGGGATCCTGCTTATTCAGGTCTAAGTGCGGTTCTACTTTTTGTTTGTGAACTGTTACAAAATCAGCATTACTGTGCACTCCAATACCCTTGTGCATGGTATTATGTTTATGTTGGATTATTTCCAATTCCCATAAGTAGATTTAACCGGAAAGTTGCTTTAATACATGCTACAGAGCCCTTCATTCAACTGACCGAAGAAAACTATTTTCCTTTACTTAGCATGCTTATTGTAGTACAGCAGTGATGACCTGGGAGCTAGCCAGCTCTCACCTCTCAGCACTACGGACCACGGTGATGAAGACTTTATCAATTTCAGTCACTTGTTGGTGCTATTCTGCTCTCACCCAGAGTCTCTGTAGCTTCTCTTTTCCTCATTACCAATCATAATCCTAGGGAATTCACTCCATCTTCCAGTTTTCTAGAACACACCTGAGCCTAGTGGTGAAGGCTTATATTTTTTTGCTCTAAGTATTCTATACGAATTAAGTGTTTGTAGTCAAAAGAGTTTATCTGAGTGATCTTTCTTTTCTTGTTACATCAAAATGATGAGAAAGAGGTAAATTTTATACTTTCTCTGCACACAAATTGCTTGCTTTCTTTGTGCTACAGTTTTCTTATTTGCAAAGCAAAAAGGATAGATCAGGTGAATTTCAGTGTCTTTACATATTTAAAATTCTATATTCCGATAAAATTTAAGGGTATGAAGCAGATGCTAAAATATATATAGATATATCCCATGTTCACAGGAGTAAGGAAATTCTACCTGGGGCCAGAAGATGCGGGAATTGTGCTTTAGCTTGTGTAGCCCCAAAAGTTACCTGGTAGCTTTCAGGCCAAAAGCTACCCAGATTTGCAGAAATTGCATGGATAATGTTGCCTTTCCTTGTCTTCTAGCTATATGTGTCCCTATTTCCTAGTAGTACTCTACTATAGCATGATCCGGGTTATTTTGCTTCTCATTGTCATGCATCCTTGAGAGAGGAGCTGAATCACAGAACTTTATGGAAACTTTTCTTGATTTTTAAGCAAGTCGATTGTCCCTTTAAATGGGTTAAGAGCAAACCACTTTCTCCAACCATATCTGAAGTTTGAAAATGGAAATAAATATTGAAATTCTACTGGATTAACAAATTATATGGAGATTATTCTGAGCTTGATCTCAAGCCTAAACTTGTGTTCAACCACAGAATGACCCCAATTTTCTTTTCCAGTTTATTTGAAGTGCTTTATAATCGAAGGTAAATGGCATAAGAAACAAGGGAAATTGTAAGATAGAATTCAATTAGAATTAGACCTAGGGACACAGACAATTATTTGTGTCTAAGATGATTTTGCTTCAGATGAAACACAATATGATGTTTCCTTAATGTCCATGTACATAATATCCATATGTAGCCTCTTATATTCCTCAATTCACAAGTTGTTAGGTCATTGAAGAAACAGTGAAGAACACAGAGGAAGAGAAGAAATCAGAAAGTGGAGAAGGAACAAGAAAACGAGAACAGGACAAGTAGAACCTAATGATAAGAATGAGTAAATGATTTTAAAGAATGAAGAAATTTGAAGATTACTGTAAAGATTAAGACTTTGAATCAGCTCTTTCTCCGCCGGACCGCCGCGCGGCGCACGCGCCCCGCAGCAGCCGAGCCGCCCGACCTCCCTAACCCCCCTCTTTCTCCGCCGGACCGCCGCGCGGCGCACGCGCCCCGCAGCAGCCGAGCCGCCCGACCTCCCTAACCCCCCTCTTTCTCCGCCGGACCGCCGCGCGGCGCACGCGCCCCGCAGCAGCCGAGCCGCCCGACCTCCCTAACCCCCCTCTTTCTCCGCCGGACCGCCGCGCGGCGCACGCGCCCCGCAGCAGCCGAGCCGCCCGACCTCCCTAACCCCCCTCTTTCTCCGCCGGACCGCCGCGCGGCGCACGCGCCCCGCAGCAGCCGAGCCGCCCGACCTCCCTAACCCCCCTCTTTCTCCGCCGGACCGCCGCGCGGCGCACGCGCCCCGCAGCAGCCGAGCCGCCCGACCTCCCTAACCCCCCTCTTCCCCCTCCTGCTCCGGCTGCTCTCCAACCAACACGGTGCCCTCTTCCCCCGCCTTCACCGTGCTCCTCCGCCACCAGCCTCGACAGCCTTTCCGCCCTCACCTTTCCTCCTCCAGAACAACTACTGGGGGAGTGGAGATAATACAGAGCAGCTCCCGGAGCCACGAGGGAGATCAAAGGGACAGCGTACCCCATCCTGGAACGGCTGACTATCTGGGAGAACCAGCTCCGGTGAGATCACCAAGGGGCACGGGCTTTCCTGGGTGGGACAGCAAGCGACCGGAGTCCCTCCCTTCCACCTTCCCAGGCCAGCTGGTAGAATTGGACAGGCGGTCCCCTTAGGCCGCGGCGGCTGGTGCCCCCACCACACGAGGCCCCCCGGAACAACTGAGATAGTTGGGTCGGAAATCCCCAGACTGCGGAGAACAGTGACCGGGGGATCCCTTCCAAACACGTGACTCCCCCGTCGGCTGGGAGCAGTGCACTCTCCCGGGCTGCGACAGCTGGCGCCCTCCCGCCACGCTTGGTGCCCCGGGCCGACTAGCTAATTTGGCCGGACGCTCTCCTGTGCTGCGACAGCCGGCGACCCTCCCCGCGTTTGGAACCCCGGGCCGGCTGGCATTCTTCCAAGACGCTTCGGTTGCCGAACCTCCCCTACGGCGAGAGTTTTCCAGAGTTGAGGGACCCACAGCAACTTTCGCTGGTGGAACCCACAGACAGGCGTGTGCCACGTGCGCCACCTACTGGGCAGGATAGGAAGAACAGAACCCAGAGACTGCGCAGAAAAATCTTTCAACCTGTGGGGTCGAACACCCGGGGAAATCTGACTAAATGCCCAGACGCCAGCAGAAGATAACGGATCACGCTCAGAGAATTGAACATATGGCCCAGTCAAACGAAGAAACCAATAGTTCAAATGAGATACAGGAGCTGAAACAACTAATGCTGAATATACGAACAGAAATGGAAAACCTCTTCAAAAACGAAATCGATAAATTGAGGGAGGACATGAAGAAGACATGGGCTGAACATAAAGAAGAAATAGAAAAACTGAAAAAACAAATCACAGAACTTATGGAAGTGAAAGATAAAGTAGAAAAGATGGAAAAAACAATGGATACCTACAATGACAGATTTAAAGAAACAGAAGATAGAATTAGTGATTTGGAGGATGAAACATCTGAACTCCAAAAAGAAACAGAAACTATCCGGAAAAGAATGGAAAAATTTGAACAAGGTATCAGGGAACTCAAGGACAATGTGAACCGTACAAATATACGTGTAGTGGGTATCCCAGAAGGAGAAGAGAAGGGAAAAGGAGGAGAAAAACTAATGGAAGAAATTATCACTGAAAATTTCCCAACTCTTATGAAAGACCTAAAATTACAGATCCAAGAAGTGCAGCGCACCCCAAAGAGATTAGACACAAATAGGCGTTCCCCAAGACACTTACTAGTTAGAATGTCAGAGGTCAAAGAGAAAGAGAGGATCTTGAAGGCAGCGAGAGAAAAACAATCCGTCACATACAAGGGAAACCCAATAAGACTATGTGTAGATTTCTCGGCAGAAACCATGGAAGCTAGAAGACAGTGGGATGATATATTTAAGTTACTAAAAGAGAAAAACTGCCAGCCAAGACTCCTATATCCAGCAAAATTGTCCTTCAAAAATGAGGGAGAATTTAAAACATTCTCAGACAAAAAGTCACTAAGAGAATTTGTGACCAAGAGACCAGCTTTGCAAGAAATACTAAAGGAAGCACTAGAGTCAGATACAAAAAGACAGAAGAGAGAGACATGGAGAAGAGTGTAGAAAGAAGGAAAGACAGATATGATATATATAATACAAAAGGCAAAATGGTAGAGGAAAATATTATCCAAACAGTAATAACTCTAAATGTCAATGGACTGAATTCCCCAATTAAAAGACATAGACTGGCAGAATGGATTAAAAAACAGGATCCTTCTATATGCTGTCTACAGGAAACACATCTTAGACCCAAAGATAAATATAGGTTGAAAGTGAAAGGTTGGGAAAAGATATTTCATGCAAACAACAACCAGAAAAGAGCAGGAGTGGCTATACTAATATCCAACAAATTAGACTTCAAATGTAAAACAGTTAAAAGAGACAAAGAAGGACACTATATACTAATAAAAGGAACAATTAAACAAGAAGACATAACAATCATAAATATTTACGCACCGAACCAGAATGCCCCAAAATACGTGAGGAATACACTGCAAACACTGAAAAGGGAAATAGACACATATACCATAATAGTTGGAGACTTCAATTCACCACTCTCATCAATGGACAGAACATCTACACAGAGGATCAATAAAGAAATAGAGAACCTGAATATTACTATAAATGAACTTGACTTAACAGACATTTATAGGACATTACATCCCACAACAGCAGGATACACCTTTTTTTCAAGTGCTCATGGATCATTCTCAAAGATAGACCATATGCTGGGTCACAAAGCAAGTCTTAACAAATTTAAAAAGATTGAAATCATACACAACACTTTCTCGGATCATAAAGGAATGAAGTTGGAAATCAATAATAGGCGGAGTGCCAGAAAATTCATAAATACATGGAGGCTCAACAACACACTCTTAAACAACAAGTGGGTCAAAGAAGAAATTGCAAGAGAAATTAGTAAATACCTAGAGGCAAATGAAAATGAAGACACAACATATCAAAACTTATGGGACGCAGCAAAGGCAGTGCTAAGAGGGAAATTTATTGCCCTAAATGCCTTTATCAGAAAAGAAGAAAAGGCAAAAATGCAGGAATTAACTGTCCACTTGGAAGAACTGGAGAAAGAACAGCAAACTAATCCCAAAGCAAGCAAAAGGAAAGAAATAACAAAGATTAGAGCAGAAATAAATGAAATTGAAAACATGAAAACAATAGAGAAAATCAATAAGACCAGAAGTTGGTTCTATGAGAAAATCAACAAGATTGATGGGCCCTTAGCAAGATTGACAAAAAGAAGAAGAGAGAGGATGCAAATAAATAAGATTAGAAATGAAAGAGGAGACATAACTACTGACCTCACAGAAATAAAGGAGGTAATAACAGGATACTATGAACAACTTTACGCTAATAAATACAACAATTTAGAAGAAATGGACAGGTTCCTGGAAAGACAGGAACAACCAACTTTGACTCAAGAAGAAATAGACGACCTCAACAAACCAATCACAAGTAAAGAGATTGAATTAGTTATTCAAAACCTCCCTAAAAAGAAAAGTCCAGGACCAGACGGCTTCACAGGTGAATTCTATCAAACATTCCAGAAAGAATTAGTACCTACGCTCCTCAAACTCTTCAACATAATCGAAGTGGAGGGAAAACTACCTAATTCATTCTATGAAGCCAACATCACCCTCATACCAAAACCAGGCAAAGATATTACAAAAAAAGAAAACTACAGACCAATCTCTCTAATGAATACAGATGCAAAAATCCTCAATAAAATTCTAGCAAATCATATCCAACAACACATTAAAAGAATTATACATCATGACCAAGTAGGATTCATCCCAGGTATGCAAGGATGGTTCAACATAAGAAAATCAATTAATGTAATACACCATATCAACAAATCAAAGCAGAAAAATCACATGATCATCTCAATTGATGCAGAGAAGGCATTTGACAAGATTCAACATCCTTTCCTGCTGAAAACACTTCAAAAGATAGGAATACAAGGGAACTTCCTTAAAATGATAGAGGGAATATATGAAAAACCCACAGCTAATATCATCCTCAATGGGGAAAAATTGAAAACTTTCCCCCTAAGATCAGGAACAAGACAAGGATGTCCACTATCACCACTATTATTCAACATTGTGTTGGAAGTTCTAGCCAGAGCAATTAGGCAAGAAAAAGAAATACAAGGCATCAAAATTGGAAAGGAAGAAGTAAAACTATCACTGTTTGCAGACGATATGATACTATATGTAGAAAACCCAGAAAAATCCACAACAAAATTACTAGAGCTAATAAATGAGTACAGCAAAGTAGCAGGCTACAAGATCAACATTCAAAAATCTGTAGCTTTTCTATACACTAGTAATGAACAAGCTGAGGTAGAAATCAAGAAACGAATCCCATTTACAATCGCAACTAAAAGAATAAAATACCTAGGAATAAATTTAACCAAAGAGACAAAAAACCTATATAAAGAAAACTACAAAAAACTGTTAAAAGAAATCACAGAAGACCTAAATAGATGGAAGGGCGTACCGTGTTCATGGATTGGAAGACTAAATATAGTTAAGATGTCAATCCTACCTAAATTGATTTACAGATTCAATGCAATACCAATCAAAATCCCAACAACATATTTTTCAGAAATAGAAAAACCAATAAGCAAATTTATCTGGAAGGGCAGGGTACCCCGAATTGCTAAAAACATCTTGAGGAAAAAAAACGAAGCTGGAGGTCTCGCGCTGCCTGACTTTAAGGCATATTATGAAGCCACAGTGGTCAAAACAGCATGGTATTGGCATAAAGATAGATATATTGACCAATGGAATCGAATAGAGTGCTCAGATATAGACCCTCTCATCTATGGACATTTGATCTTTGATAAGGCAGTCAAGCCAACTCACCTGGGACAGAACAGTCTCTTCAATAAATGGTGCCTAGAGAACTGGATATCCATATGCAAAAGAATGAAAGAAGACCCATCTCTCACACCCTATACAAAAGTTAACTCAAAATGGATCAGAGATCTAAACATTAGGTCTAAGACCATAAAACAGTTAGAGGAAAATGTTGGGAGATATCTTATGGATCTTACAACTGGAGGTGGTTTTATGGACCTTAAACCTAAAGCAAGAACACTGAAGAAGGAAATAAATAAATGGGAGCTTCTCAAAATTAAACACTTTTGTGCATCAGAGAACTTCATCAAGAAAGTAGAAAGACAGCCTACACAATGGGAGACAATATTTGGAAATGACATATCAGATAAGGGTCTAGTATCCAGAATTTATAAAGAGATTATTCAACTCAACAACAAAAAGACAGCCAACCCAATTACAAAATGGGAAAAAGACTTAAATAGACACCTACCAGAAGAAGAAATACGGATGGCCAAGAGGCACATGAAGAGATGCTCAATGTCCCTGGCCATTAGAGAAATGCAAATCAAAACCACAATGAGATATCATCTCACACCCACCAGAATGGCCATTATCAACAAAACAGAAAATGACAAGTGCTGGAGAGGATGCGGAGAAAGAGGCACACTTATTCACTGTTGGTGGGAATGTCAAAGGGTGCAACCACTGTGGAAGGCAGTTTGGCGGTTCCTCAAAAAGCTGAATATAGAATTGCCATACGACCCAGCAATACCATTGCTAGGTATCTACTCAAAGGACTTAAGGGCAAAGACACAAACGGACATTTGCACACCAATGTTTATAGCAGCGTTATTTACAATTGCAAAGAGATGGAAACAGCCAAAATCTCCATCAACAGAAGAGTGGCTAAACAAACTGTGGTATATACATACGATGGAATATTATGCAGCTTTAAGACAAGATAAACTTGTGAACCATGTAATAACATGGATGGACCTAGAGAATATTATGCTGAGTGAATCCAGCCAAAAACTAAAGGACAAATACTGTATGGTCCCACTGTTGTGAACGGACATTCGAGAATAAACTTGAAATATGTCATTGGTAACAGAGTTCAGCAGGAGTTAGAAACAGGGTAAGACAATGGGTAATTGAAGCTGAAGGGATACAGATTGTGCAACAGGACTAGATACAAAAACTCAAAAATGGACAGCACAATAATACCTAATTGTAAAGTAATCATGTTAAAATACTGAATGAAGCTGCATCTGAGCTATAGGGTTTTTTTGTTGTTGTTGTTTGCTTGTTGGTTTGTTTGTTGTTGTTGTTTTTTACTATTACTACTACTTTTATTTCTTTTCTTTATATTAACATTTTATAGCTTTTTCTGTTGTGTTGCTAGTTCCTCTAAACTGATGCAAATGTACTAAGAAACAATGATCATGCATCTATGTGATGATGTTAAGAATTACTGAGTGCATATGTAGAATGGTATGATTTCTAAATGTTATGTTAATTTCTTTTTTTTCTTTCCGTTAATAAAAAAAAAAAAAAAAAAAAAAAAAAAAAAAAAAAAGACTTTGAATCAGGAGAAGTTCAAATTCAAAAATTGCTGCTATCCCATGATATAAACTTTGTTTTCTTCATCTATAGAATGAGAATATTAGATCAGTATTCCTTCAGGTTTTAACTTCACCTAAAAGAGAAGATATATGGAGAAATGGGGATAGTCCTCACCCTTTCCTGCTTTTTTTTCTACTCCCAAAACATTGCAGCCCCAGGATTTTCGCATTCCTCATTTGTCTCTGGCTTTGCCCAGTTACACTGGGAAGGGATAGAGAGGTGGGCAGGAAAGGTAGCTTTGCTTTATCTGTCAACCTGAATCCACTGCCAATCAAAATTTTAAAAATGTGTCCACCATAACCTAGTGTTATGGAAGATATAAAAGAGAGTTCAGATTATCATAATTGGGGATTATGCAGATATTGTTTTCCCCAATCTTTACACAGACTTATTCTTTTTGTGCAAATATCTTCACAACATGCTCACGGATTTGCTTGGTCCGGACTCCATAGATGACTGGGTTAAGGGCAGGTGGGACAACCACATATAGATTAGCCAAAAGAATGTGGATGTAGCGGGGAACATTCTGACCAAAACGGTGTGTCATAAAAGAGAAAAATGCTGGTGTGTAAAAGCACAGCATGACACAGACATGGAACCACAGGTATTGAGAGCTTTTAGTCTGGCATCCTGAGAGGGAAGGTGGAAAACAGCATGAAGGATAAGCACATAGGAAGTGGCAATCAGAATCACATCCACAATAATGTTAGAAATCACCATGAGCCCATAGATAACATTAACCTTGATGGGCGCACAGGCCAACCGGGCAAGACCCATGTGTTCGCAGTACGTGTGAGGGATGGTGTGGTGCCCACAGAAGGGCAACCGCAAGATGAGGAACACAAATGGAGTCACAAGAATTAAATTTCTTCCAATAATTACAGAGGCCAGGAGGCTGATGGTTTTATTCGTGAGGATCATGGTATACTGGAGAGGGTTGCAGATGGCAACAAAGCGGTCATAGGCCATGGCCACCAGTAGAACAGTCTCCATGCCCGTGAACATGTGGATAAAGAACATCTGAGCAAGACACCCTCCAAAGCTGATCTCCTGGAGATTGAACCAGAAGATGCCCAGCATTTTGGGAATGGTGGATGTGGACAGACCCAGATCTATCATAGACAACATGGCCAAGAAGTAAAACATGGGCTGGTGGAGGCTGTGTTCAGTCTTGATCACAAAGAGGATGGTGATGTTCCCCATAAGGGCAATCAGGTACACGATACAGAATGGGAAAGCAATCCAGATATGTATAGTTTCCAGGCCTGGGATTCCCAGCAGGAGAAAGAAAGGAGGATGAAACTGGGTGTCATTCATAGATGGCATTCTTCTAACAAGTGTCTCTGAATTTTTGTTAGGGAGGAGAAATCTCATGTTCTTTGAGATCTTCTGTTATCAAGGTCCTAGAGAGATGGAAAGAACTCTAATCAATGCACTGGAGAAATGGTAGAATAATTCATTTACAAATATCAGGGATTTTGTTTTTCCCATAGTGTAACTAAACAACTTTCTCAGGACACATTATTTTTCTATGAGATCTGTCATAGGAGATATTTTCCATGGATTTATTTTCTCTAATATATGGGATCTTTAAAGGAGCTGACAGTATTTCAAATATATTGAATGCTTGCATTTTGTATGTCCTTCCATTCCTTTTTCAAGTAGCACCTAGGTTACTTTTAGGAAATTACCTGACCCGTCATTCTCAAAGTGTGGTCTTGAGATCTCATGGAGTTCCTGAGACTCTTTCAGGGATTCTAAAAGATCAAAACAATCTTCATAATCATAAGCATTATTTGCCTTTTTCACTCATTTTCTCATGAGTACACCATAGAGTTTGCTAGAGGAAATATGAGATGTGGTATTCCAATAAGTTAAAGGCAGATATAAGCTTGAGAATCCTGTTCTTTTTTTTATTAAACTAGCCTTTAAAGATATTTGCAAAGCGTAAAATAATGTCTTTCTTACCATTACTTGGAAAAGATAGTTAAATAAGATATGTAATTTTTGTTTATATATCGTGGGTTCAGTAATACTACTTTAAAATTAATAAATACAACTTATTTTTTAGATTCTCACTTTTAACTTCTCAGATGGTTAAAACTGATGTGAATATAATCTATATGAACCAAAGCTCTCTGAGTTCCTTAATCATTTCCAGACATGTTGAAAGGTCCTAAGTCCAAATTAAAATTGTTGCCTTACCCAATTGTGACATCCATTAAAAACATACAAAATTATACCCATCCGGCTTTGCCTAGTTGGGGTATGAACAATCAAATACCTAGAAAATTTTTAAATTTTAGTGTTATTGAAGTTAGTTTTGTTAAGGAATTTTCCTTCATGCCTGAGAATGAAATTACTTTCTTTTAACTTTTTGTGTCTGTTAAGACACTGTACAATGCTACATAACCTAAATTGCATAGAATTCATTTATGTATTTCTTATATCTGCCAATAGTCTAGCTGCTCATCTATTTGGGCAATATTCATTTTTATATCTCCAATGCTGCCATATGAACATTTAGCTGCTAAACTGAATCATGGTTTGTTTAAATGTATGTGCATGTGTGTGTGCAAGAAAGAGAGTGAGAGCGAGACCATGTTTTAAAATATTTACAGTTGCACATATAATTTGTCATGTAACACTGCAGGTAGTGATTGAACAATAGAAATAACCAGGTAAGAGATTTCATGATCTCTTCCTTAATGTAAGAAGAAAAGCAGCATTTCTTGACCCCAGAGAAACTGGAAAGAAAGTTGTTCAAGTGCAAGGCAGAACACAAAGTTTGCCAGTACTGAGGGGAAAATGCCAGGCTGAGAAACTACAGCGGGTGGTTTGTGCTGTAGGACTTGGAGGAATCTGAGGGAATAGCCTACTTGACACTTCATACAATTTACAGTCCATGGTCCACGTCATCTGTGGTGCAGTTGCTTCTCAACATGACACATTCCTAATTGGAGGAAAAGTTTCCAGGGACATGGAAGAGTTGACTAATCTCTGACAGTATAGTCCAAAGTCAATAGGACTTCCACTCTCTCACAGTTTTGGACAGAATGCTTGCTGTCGGCAATAGTTGTAGCTACGTGCCACAAATAGTAACAGAGTTGGCTATAAAGCTAAAAAATTATTCCTGGAGATCAAGGTGGTAAATTAATCCTAGCCCCAAAGTTTCATTTAAAAGAGTAAATTGATAAAAGATCTTTGTCCTTTACTGCTCACCACTGCTCAGTCCTTTCCGTTTGTGATTTTTTTTATCTGGTTGGTTCTTTTCCTGCTGACTATAATGGCAGTATAGTAAAAGGAGTTTGTGTGGACTTTGAAATCTTTGAGACATGGCTTGAAATTCTGCAATGCCATTTACTAGCTGGAGACTCTTGGACAAATGAATTGCTTTCTTTTTTTATTCCCTGTAAAATTGGGACAATAAATTCTGAATTCTACCTGATGTGGTTTATTTTAAGTATAAATAAAACTGATAAATGCAAAAATACTAGCTTTTAGGGAAGTCTTCATTAATGGTAGTTATTTACATTATTAATGTCTCCAAATATTTCATTTTTCTTTTAGTTGAGGCAGTTAAACGTATTATAACTGATGGTAGAATTAAGTTCACTATAACAGAGTCCATTCTTTATCATTAAGCCATGGTTGGCCATGAGGTGAGAAGAAGATGGAATGGAGAGACGGTTGATACAGAAGAGGTCAAACTGAAGGACTAACACAGAGCCTCACACGTAGAGGTAACTCTGGATTTCTATGAATCATAAATAATCTTGTGCTCCTTGATTTGAAATGGAGCACATTTCTGCCCCCATTCTTGCAGATTTCCCAAACACGGTGGGATAAAGTCATTGGTGGCAGTAGGAAATAACCTTCATTCAAGCACTTTCATGACTGGGTCACAAAGCAGGAGACTGGAGGAGGAGGTGGTATCTGGGTGATTTGACAGTTTTGAGTTTACAATAAAAAGGGCTTGGATATGTGCCCATGAAGTGGTGTGGGCTGGGGAGCCAAGTTACAAAAGACAACCACTAAATTCACTAGGACTATGAAGGATAAAAAGGGAGAAACTAGTTGGGAACAAATGGAGGATAACTCCCTCATTGTATTTGGATATTGACATCAGTCACACTGCTACCGTCATTCCAGACACACACATACTTCGGTGGTCTGAAGCAGCATCCTCTCGCTGATGGACCACAGCAAGCCTAATTTCTGGGTCTGGCTCCCTGCTAACAGATCCATGTTTCAGCCAGAACAGTCTTTACTCTCGGGAGATAGCAAGTGTGGCCATGCTAGTAGGAGACCATATTTGTTGGCTGTGTGTGTTTGAATGAGAGAGAGAGAGAGAGAAGGAGAGATTGCATATATTCTATCACCTGTTCCAACTCCAGCTACTTCTTTGTGTTTCTTTGTGAGGAAAATGATGCATTAGATATCTCCTCGGCAAAGGGAAATCTCTTATCTTCTCTCATTTACCATTTTCTTCTCTCTGCAGAACCTCACCTGTTCAAACGTCCTTACCTCTCTGTTTCCTCTCCCAGCTCTCACTTGGAGCAGAAATATGAGCCTGAACCCAAGTCCTTAAAGATGGTGATCAGGAGCCCCTTCAAGCATCTGGGCCCCAAGTCTGCCCAGTCACATACGGAAAAACTTTATAGTGAGTGAAGATGTCCCTAAGTCTAGGGAAGTCCCCAAATCCCTGGGCTTAATCTTCAGAATCCTCTGGGTATAACCATGGGCTTAAGGTTCATTAACTACTTCTCACTCTTTGTTTCTTCCTGTTCCCTCTGCAGAGGAACTCCATGCCACATCTAACTCCTTATCTCAGGGGAAGGGCTGGGTACAAACTGCTAGGAATGGAAATATCCTGAATGGAAATGGAGCGTGGATTGATTCTGGCTCCCTCAAGAGTTATGAAACATTTAGTCTATACCATTACGTGTTTGAAGTATGACTTTTTAGGCAACTATCTTTGACAGTTCTTCTGTTTTGTTTACTATAATTGTGTAACTTGTGGCACAGTTTGGCAATTGTTACAATTCAGGCTTCAAAAGATGAAGGAAAATTTCCCTCAGTATACACCCACTGGACTCTGTGGCAGCAGCTGTGGTTACTGGCAGTGTGCCATATCTGCAGATAATGGCATCCGCTCCTTTCCAACTTAACAATAGCCTCCTTCCCAGCCTATTACTAATGGAAAACTGATGAAGTCTTTGGAGAGGGGCTTGCATGAGTTTCAACTCTTTTGGCAAAAGGTGAAAGGAATTCCTCTAAGAAAACAGAATTTATTGCAATCTCCATCCAGAGCACAAGGTCTAGAGTTCATGGAGGATTTTTCTTCCCAGATGATAATGGGATAGAGCTGATAGTAGTGCCAGAAATTATGGTATGTTATAAGGTAGAAAAACATAGAAAAAGTCTGAGAGAAATCGAATGCATTAGACAACCAGTTATTTTCTATCCTGTGAGTTCGGGCAATTTCGAGGTGTTAGGAAAGAGAAGGTAATATCTAGAGTCCAACAGAGATTCTGGTCTGATCTACTATATTATATATTCATAGTTTCTCTTTAAAGTTAATAAGAAGCATACTCCTCTCCCACATGGTATCCATCCTCCTTACTTATATCCCCAAGCTTATATTGCAAATATGTCTGATTTTATCCAATATCTGCTTATTTATTTGAAAAGCTGTTCTAACATGTTTGCTATTTGCAAACTGCAGCAGCACCTACCTCTGGTACAAAATCTGTTCATTTACTAGCTGCTGGAATGCAATATACCAGAACTGGAACGGCTCTTAAAGAGGAGAATTTAATAAATTATAAGTTCGCGGTTCTAGGCAAATTAAAGAGTCCAAATTAAGGAACCAAGAAGAGTTACTTTCACTCAAGAAGGGCCAATGGCTTAGGAACATGTCTGTCAGAATAATTTTTCAGCTCAAGAAATTCTTTTTTTGATATTCTCCTCTTCCTTATTTTTATTTCAATTTTTGAAATTCCTATTATATGTATGTTGGATTTTCTAAATTGATTGTCTATGTCTGTTAACTTTTCTATTCTAAAGTCTATTTCAGTCTTTGTATGTTATTTTGGTAAATATTGTTTTGTTTACATCTCCCTATATTTCACTTGTTTCAGGATTTTGTTTATAATCTCCCTTTTTTTGTCCATGTCCCTGCTCTTATTTTATTTTTGAAATATCTGCTCTGTTCTATTTCCCAATACTGTTATTTATTTATTATTTTGCTTCTCTTTTAGCTTGCATTTCAAAATGCATTTGAAAGAGATCAGAGATAAACATTTATGCTCCTAAAATATCTTTACATAGAAATTTAGGCAGAATTTTAAAATATATATCCAGCCATAAAACAGAAACATCAAGGAGGTAGTTGGCAACCCATCAATGGGTGAAGAATATGTAAATAGATGATATAGATGAAATTATATTGATGAATGTCAAAGCTTTTAGACATACTCTTATTTTTATTTACCATTATATCCATATCAACTCTTTTCTCTGAACTGAATGATCATCAATATATAAAATATTTTGAAAATACTGATTTTGTATGTTCAATTAAATAAAAATTACTAGGAATATCATAGGACTGATGAGTTGATTGCTATGATAGTTTCCAAAACAAATTTGACCTTAACTCAGTTTTAACAATCTTCTATTTAGGTCATTTGTTGTAGTTTGCTAGCTGTCGGAATGCAATATACCAGAAACAGAATGGCTTTTAAAAGGGGGAATTTAAGAAGTTGCTTGTTTATACTAAGGCCAAGAAAATGTCTCAATTAAAACAAGTCTACAGTAATGTCCAATCAAAGGCATCCATCCAGGGAAAGATAACCTTGGTTCAAGAGGGCCAATGAAGGCTTCTCAAGTGAGAAGGCACATGGTGACAAAGTCAGGGTTTTCTCTGAATGGGAAGGTCACATGGTGAACACAGCATTCTCTGCTAGCTTTCTCTCCTGGCTTCTGGTTTCATGAAGCTCCCCAGGAGGCATTTTCCTTCTTCATCTCAAAAGGTCTCTGGCTGGTGGACTCTCTGCTTCGTGGTACTGCAGCATTCTTTGTTCTCTCCAAATCTCTCTTTCTCCAAAATGGTTCCTCTTTCATAAGACTTCAGAAACTAATGAAAACCCACCCAAACAGGTGGAGACACACCTCTATCTAATCTAGTTTAATAACCACTCTTGATCAAATCACATCTCCAGGGAGATAATCTAATTACAGTTTCAAACATACAATACTGAATAGGGATTAGAAAAAACAGCTGCTTTTACAAAATGGGATTAGGATTAACACATGGCTTTTCTAGGGTACATATATCATTTTAAACCAGCGCATCATTCAATCTTTTAAAATTTCCTTAAATTTTAGCTACCGTTGTTTCTTCTCTGTTGGCATTATTGAAAACATTGAATTTGTTGTTTACAACAACTCTAGACACATTTCATATCCCTGTCATGCTCACTTTTTCATGTGCAAAATTTTTCAAGATTCCTTACAATCTGGTTTTTTACTTAATCCCCTCAAATTTTTTGAAGTTTGTGACAATCTTTTCTCTTCTTATACATTTCAATGATCAACCAGTTTAAAGCAAGCAAACAAAACAATAAATATTCCTATCTTCTCTCTCTAATATGTGGATAAATCTTATCCTTTATGCCTCTTTTCTGTATCTCATACTTGGTACTTCCACACTATCCAGCTTTCAGTTTTCCCTGAATCATAAAATTATCTGAAATGAACTTTATGCCCCATCTACCTCCATATTACAAATGTCAGTGTGAGGTAAATTTTCTAAAATCCTACATAATCATCTCACTTGTGTTTATAAACTTCATGAATATCCAATTTTCTTAATAACAAGCTTCAGTGGCCACTGATTTTAATCTTTCCAAAATATAACTACAGTTTATAAGTAACATTACAGCTTATTTCCATGTTTTTTTTAAACGTTGTTTTAGCAGTCATTGAAGAATATACCCAATTTTCATGCATTCCATAGGTACTTTTAAGCTCCAGTAGAAAGAGCCATCACAGATAATATAGTATTAAATTTACCAGTCCAATGAGAGTGAGTGGTAGGGGGTTAGGCTTATGAAGGTCTTCATAGTCTCAGTAACTTGAGCACATAGAAAGGGAAAATAATTTAATCTAACCCCCATTCCTTTCTTATATAACCTTTGATAAAAATTATACTAATTATTTGTATTCAGAACTTTCTTATTTACAAAAAATCTCACTTATTTATATTTGTAAATGACCATGCAACCTCTGTTTGAATATCTCTTTGAGAGAAATTATATTACTATCTGAAAAAGACCTAAAACATATGATATTTCCACATAATTAGAAAGTTCTTCTTTCAGTGAATTAGATTTCTCTTGTCTGAATTCTTCTCTTGCATGGCATATTCCATGGCAGGGGTCAATAAAGGATAGCATTGTAAATACATAGTCAGACACACTCAAACACAGCAAACTCGACAATTGCTACCAATATTTATTTTTGATTTATATATAAATAAGTAACTGACAATCGCCCTTGGCGAAGCTAATTTTTTTAATCCATTTTGTCATACAATATACTTCTCGGCCATATCCCTGATAGCTTAAATCAATTCTCTCTCATTCAGTCTTTTTGTAACAAAGCAACTCTTCACACACTCCTGGATCTGCTGGGTCCTGATCCCATAAATAGCTGAGTTGAAGGCAAGATGGGGATGATCACATAGACATTTTGACAGGTGTTGTCAATATTCTAATGTTTTCATGGCATGAGGAATGTATTTCAGTGGTCCTCACTCCACAACTTTGGACCTGTGGCATCTGATAATTACTCCTTGTGTTCCTTTAAATAATCTTTTTTCTATCTCCTAAATTCATGAGGATATTTTCCCATATGTTTTTCTAGAAGCTTTACTACTTTGCATATTTAGATCTATAAAACATCTGGAAGTGATTTTTTTCCTAAGATGAACAAGAGGTGTCATGATTCTTGATTTCAAATAGTGTATTCAAGTATCCCAATATCATTTATTGATTAGTGCTTACAGCATAAAATTTCTGTGACCCTTCATGATAAAGCAAGTGATCTTTCACAAATGGACCTGTTTCTTAAATCCTTGTACAGTTATATTTTATATTTGTCTATCTTTGTGCAATGCTATGCTCAATTAATCAGAGCAACTTTATAATATGTCCTGTCATAGGGTAGTGTAAATGGTAAAGCAATACTTGATTTTGCCATGGCTCTCTATGATTTTCCTGGCCCTTCACACACACGCGCACACACACACACACACACAAACATATATGAATTGTTTTTCTGTTGCATACACATGTGCATGTGTGTGCACACACATGCATGCAACTTGCTGGGATTTTGATGTGGTTTCTTTTACTTCATTGTTATATTTGACTTTTTTACAAGATCGAGGAGCCACTAGGAGCATGATAAATCCCTACTTTTATTCATTTTTCTTAAAAAAAACGCTTCATAATATATTGTATTTTGTCTGTTGTGAGCTCTTGCACTTTTTGATTTATTCATAAGTATTTGATATTTTTCACGTTATTTAAAATTATATAATTTCAAAATATTTACATTCCTTTTTTTGTTTCTGGTATACAAACATAAAATTAATTTCTGAATATTGATCATACACTGTCCCCAGTGATACATGTGAGGAAATAATAGACATTCTATGCAGAGAAATTTGGTGAGGATACCATGTTATGAATGGAAGATTTAATAATAATGTGACGTGCAAAGAGGAGTCATTAGAAGGAGAGAGAAAATCGTTAAAGTATTAGTTGGTACAGAGTTATGAGCGGAAGTAGTCCATTAGAAAGCATTGAGGAGAGAGCAAGGTGTAAAGCATATATTTTAATGTGCTTACACTTCCCCTTTTCAATAGAGTGGTCAGGGAAATTTTCTGTGAAACAGATATATTTGAGAAAGGACTGAATGAAATGAGGAAGCAAGACTTTTGAGAGTTTAGAGATGACTATTCCAGGTTGTATAAAGGGCAGAAGCAATATCCCTGGGGGAAGTAGGAGCGTAAAATATTTGAGGAAGGGTAAAAAGTAAAATGTGCCTGGAGTGGAGTGAAGGAAGAAATGAGTGACAGCAGATGGTTTTGAAGAGCACTTCAAGGACAAGAAGACTGTTTTAAGAAGCTTAGACACAAATAGACATTTGCACACCAATGTTTATAGCAACACTATTTACTATTGCCAAGAGATGAAACAGCCCAAATACCCATCAGTGGATGAGTAGCTAAACAGCTGTAGTGAATACATATGATGGAATATTACGCAGCTGTAAGACAGAATAAAGTCATGAAGAATGTAACAGCATGGATGGATCTAGAGGGTATTATGCTGAGTGAAATTGTCCAGAAACAAAAAGACAAATAGTGCATGGTCTCACTGTTAATAACTAATATTAATGGGTGAACTTGACGAATTTCAGTTAAGAACGCAGGTTATCAAAAGACAGAAATAGGGTAGAGAGTGGACAATTGGTGCTGAAGGAATTCAGACTGGGAAACAGAACTGATTGTAAAAATTCAGAAATGGCTAGCACAATACTACCTGATTGTAGCAAATAATATAAGTACATTGAATGAAGCTGATTGTGAGTATGATCAAGGAAGATGGACTGGGGCATGTATGAAGCCAGAAGGAAAGAAAGAGGATAAGACTGAGATGATATAATTTAGGAAAGCCTAGAGTGGACAATGATGGTGATTAAATGTACAGATTACAAAAATGTTTTGGGGCGGGCAATAGTGGCTCGGCAGGCAGAGTTCTCGCCTGCCATTCAAGAGACCTGGCTTCACTTCCTGGTGCCTGCTCATGCAACAAACAAACAAACAAACAAAATTCGCTTTTGCATGAGGAACAATAAGGGAATGTTAGTATTTCAGGGTGTTGAAAATAGATGGCATATGGGTAAAAGTACAATCAATGTAAGCTAGGGTCTATAGTCAATAATAACATTGTAATATACTTTCACTGAATGTAAGAAAGGCATTATGCCAAAACTAAATGTCAACAAGCAGGGGGATTAGGAAAGGGGCATGGATTCTTTATGGAAGAAAAGGAAATGTCTTCAGACAGAGTATGGTGGTGAAGACATGCCTATATACCTAGGCTGAATTGCATGATGTGTGAATAAAATTATTTAAGAATGAACAGAGAAAAACAAGTGCTAAAGAAAATGTGAAGAAAGAGATGTACCTATTCACTGTCTGTAGGGAAATGAGAGGTGCAGCCTCTTGGATGGCAGTGTGGTGGTTCCACAGGAGGTTGGGGGTGGGTTTGCCATATGATCCTGAAACCCCATTGTTCAGTATATACCTGGAGGAACTGAGTGTTGGAACATGAATGGACATTTGCACCAGTGTTTCTGTTGGCAGTGTTCACTATCCACGATGCATGGAGGTGGCCCAAGGATACAATGACTGAGGAATGGAACTATAGTATATATAATGGACTACTGAGTGGCCACAGGAAGAAATGAAGTTGTGAAGTGTGTGAATAGATGAGCAAACCTTAAAAGCTCTATATTGAAGGAAATATCAGGAACAAAAAGACAAATATTATCATGCCTCAATCATATGGACTGTTCAAGCCTGCAAGCTGCCAGAATGCAATGTACCAGAAATGAAATGGCTTTTAAAAAGGGGAATCTTTTTATAAGTTGCAAGTGAAAAGTTTTTAGGCCATGGAAATGTTCCAGTTAAAGCAAGTCTACAGAAATGTTCAATCTAAGGCATCCAGGGAACGACGCTTTGATTCAAGAAGGCTGATGAAGTTCAGGGTTTCTCTCTGAAGAGTAAAAGGCACATGGCTAACATGGCATCATCTGCTAGCTTCCTCTCCATCTCCCCAGGAGGTGTTTTCCTTCTTCATTTCCAAAAGCCGCTGGCTGACAGACCCTGCTTTGTGGTTCTGCGGCGTTCTTTGTTGTGACTTTCTCTAAGCTTTGTCATTCTGCTCTGCCCTCTCTGAATCTCAAGCTTTCTCCAAAATGTTTCCTCTTTAATAGGATTCCAGTAAAGTAATCAAGACGCACCTGGAATGGGTGGAGACATGTCTCCACCTAATCCAGTTTAACACCCACTCTTGAGTGAGTCACATCTCCATGGAGATAATCTAATTAAAGTTTCCAAGATACAGTACATAATAGGGATTAGAGGAAATGGCTACCTTTGCAAAATGGAATTATGAATAAAACATGGCTTTTCTAGGGTACACACATCCTTTCAATCCAGCACATGGACTACCTAGTAGATAAAAATTCAGTGAACAAAAGTCAAGGCATAGGTTGACAGGTTGGGTTTATTGTAAAGGGTCATAGATTGTAAATTTTTACAGCAGTCACATTTATTAACGAGGCATAACTTTTAATTTTGAACTTTGAGATACCGAGCTATTTGCATATAACATGGTCTTTCTCAGAAACTTCAGGTATTTATGGGACACCTGAGAATCAGAGTTAGAGCTCTGAAGCTATGAAAATCAGCAGTCCTCCCTACAGGAACTGTTGAAAAAGTGATCAGACTTCAATTAGAGATATAAAAGAAGCTGATCTCGATAGGACTAAGGTATATCAGAGACTGGATAAAGGATGATGTCATCCATATTTTAAAACTTCACCTTCTTGTGAGATTAAAGGAAGAGATGTTTATTTGGTGCAAAATTTATACTATGGGCAGTGCATTTCCTAATTTAACTTGTATTGTCAATTTAGTTGAATTCCAAAAGTGGCTGGAATCTTGAATAGGGCATGAGATTTTGTAGGTTTGTCCAGGTCCATGTGATGCCCTGATATTCCCAGAATGAATGGACAATGAATAAAGAAATATTTGCAAAGCCCCATGGGGGAATGGGGAGAAAAGGGGAAATACTCAACTTCCCCATTTGGAGAATTTCTGAGATTCTTGCAAGCAGTGGGGACAACCAAATCAATAGGCTGAGCCCTAGATCCTGGGATCCCTCCTTATGAAACTTATTCCTGCAAATGTTAAGCTAAGCCTATTTTTAAAATTAGGCCTAAGAGTCACCTCCAAAGAGCCTCTTTTGTTGCCCAGATGTGGCATCTCTCTCTCTAAGCTGACACAGTAAGTGAACTCACTGCCCCTCCCCCTACGCAGGACATGAATCCCAGGGGTGAAATCTCCCTGGCAATGTGCAGCAGTAATCCCGGGATGAGCCGGGACCCAGCATCAAGGGATTGAAAAAGTCTTCTTGACTAAAAGGGGAAAGAGAGATTTGAAAAAAAATAAAATGTCAGTGACTAAGAGATTTTAAACAGAGTCAAGAGGTTATCCTGGAGATTATTCTTACACATTATACAGATATCCCTTTTTTAGTTTATGGTGTATTGGAGAGGCTAGAGGAAATATCTGAAACTGTAGAGCTGTGTTCCAGTAGCCTTGTTTCTTGAATATGATTGTATAAGGATATAGCTTTTGTAATGTGACTGTGTGATTGTGAAAATCTTGTATCTGATGCTCCTTTTATCTAGGGTATGGACAGATTACTAAAATGTATAGGTAAAAAACAAACAAATAATGGAGGGACAAAGGTTAAAATAAATTGGATAGATTTTAATATTAGTAGTCAATGAAAAGGAAAGCAAAGGGTATGGTATGTATAAGTTTTTCATTTTTTTCTTTCTTTTTCTGGAGTGATGCAAATGTTAAAAAAAAAGAGGATCATGATATATACACAACTATGTGATGATATTGTGAGCCATTAATTGTATACCATGTATCGAATGTTTATATGCTAAGAATGTTTGTATGTTTTGTTTTATAAATGAATACACTAAAATAAAAATTAGTTTGGATCAGATAACATGAAAAGAGAAGCTAAAGTTGTGAATAGGTGGGTAGAGTTTGATTACATGGAATAACTCTATCAGGAACTTGAAGGATGGAGGGGATGGAGTGGGAAAAGAAGAGGGAAGGAAGAGAGAGAGGATGAACAAAGTAGTGGAAAATATAGGGTGGGATTGGGCCCACTAGAACAGATATTTTATTTACCAGCAACTTTGAAATTTAATTTGGGAGTTATCATACAAATTCTAACAGTGTCAGTAAAAGAATGGGTTTTTTGGGAAAAAATAAAAGAGCAATGAAAAACTCGTGCCTTGTAGTCTCCATGTAGAGAAAAAACAAATTGCAAAATAGCATTCTCCTGTGCCTATTAATTAAACTATGTCAAAGTCTAAAATATACACTAATCCCATCTCAGGGGAAATAGAGCTATAGTAAAACTATAAATAACATTTGTTCTACACACTACGTGGTGCATGTCAGAAAGATGCCAAGTAGTGTTCGCAAGTTACTGCTTCACAGATGTTTAGAGATAAAGGTAAGTCATATCAAGGCTAAGATGTGAAAAATAGCAGGAGATATGGGGAAAGTCCTGATGCCAAGATAGTATAGAAAGATGGAGGAAAAGTCAAAGTATGAATAGAGGATGAAGAAAGAAAAAGACACATCCACGACCTTTCAAGGCTACACGTTTTCTTAAATGTTTATATACCAGTGACCATCCAGTCTTGTAAAAACAAAAGGACTGTGAAGCTTATGAAGAAGGAGATGCATCAGTATGTCCTTTATAAGTTTAGCTGTTGTTTCTGAACTGGTATATAAGTGCCTAAATGTGACTAGCAAGAGGGCAAGGATTAACATTGCCTATTTTCCAGAGCATCGCCTGCTATAATAAAGGTGGCCATTTAATATGTTATTGAATGAAAAGTGTGACTATGTGGATCAAGCATTGTGGCTCTAACAGATTCTTCTAGATTTAGGTCTCAGGGCAAGGGTGGTGAAGGAGCTGAAAAAGAAAATAAGCTTACATGATGGCAGGACAGCAGTGAGACTGGGGGCTTAGGCAATGATGAGATGAGAAGGTAGACTCTCATCTTCTCATTTCTCTCATGATTAACTGAACATGAGATGAAGTGAGTAAGTGGGTTGTGGGGAGATGGAAGTAATAGGGTAGACTAAGGTGGATGCCAGAGAAAATGGCTTCTAGATATAATTCCATGTAGTGCCTGGGTGTTATGTTGCAAAAAAAAAAAAGCAGTTGGAACCCAGTCTCCTTTTGGAACCCAGCACAGATTGAGTGATAGATGAATACATCTTGAAACAACAGGTCATTATATATTTGAGGAAAGAGCAAGTTACTTTATACAGTATTTAGAGACTTGGAAATGATGTTGTCCCAGTGAAGAGAAAGGATCGGTTTGGAGAACCCACTTCGAAAATCTGTAGCAATTAGTAGGATAAATTGATTTTGAGGGGATGTAGCCATATTTCACTTCTCTGAGTTTCTGCTATACACAGCTTCTAAGTGTGACCAGGGTGATGACACTGCAACTTCCATCATTCTCTTAAATCTTAGGTACTAACATCCGCTTTGCTTTTGTTCTTCTTTCCATGTGAAATGAAATTTATTTTCATATTTTATATTTACTCTTTTTGCCTTCGTTTAAACTTATCCTTCTCCATGGGATTTATCTTGACCCTCCCTCTATACCTACAATACTCTGGGCATACTTTTACCATGGCCCTTGCAATGCAGTTCCCAAATTTCAACTTTGGAATTTTATCTCCCTCACTATCAGTGGTCTTCTTGAGAGTATGTGACAGGTCTGTCTTAAATATATAATGCAATTGCCTAATCAAGACTGGCATACAGCAGATCTCTTAAATATTTGATGGAATAAATTTTGAGAATATCCCTCTTTGTTCACCATGTATTTTCCACAAAAGAAAGAGAAAATGATTGTATCATTACGTCTGATTTTCTCATTACAGAACTGAGAACTCCAAAGAGCTCCTCCCTGGGTTCAGTAGCCCAAGTTCACATATTATTCTCCTTCCTAAAAGAATGTCCCAAATTATTCCTCATCTCTGCCACTCTTCATAGGCTTCAGATGGGTATAGTTATTTGCCAAGCACTTATTTTTTCATGGATTTAAAGTAGGGTTACTAACCTTCATATGAATTTATTTCTGACCTATGCCACTGAATTATTCTCCCAATATTCTTATATTCCTTAATTTGAATAAAAACTTTCTGTAAAATTGTATACATTAACAGTCATTCACATTTTCTGTAGAACTAGTTTTACTCAAATGGTTGCCTGCTGATAAACATCCCCAATGTTAAGTTCTTAAAATTCTTAATTTACTGTATGTTAGGACATTATGCATAATCTATATGTGTTACAATTCAAAATCTCTTAGTAATTCTTTTTGTCTAAAAAGAAAACATCCATAAAGACACTAATATCTGAAGTAGATAACTGATTGGGTAAGAAATAAAATGTAGGGTAATTAAATTGTTTTTTGCCTTTTCCTTGTCCACATATGTTGCTGATGATATTTGAAAGCTCTCTTGCCCTCAGAACTTAGCCACCCTTTCAAACTGTCTCATGCTTGGACAGCTTCTTTAATGGTAATGTTGCTTCATGGGCTCTCCAAACAAGAGACAAACTCTCAAACAATTATTTTTCTTAATTGCAATAGATCCTTTGCAAAGGAAATCCCTCTCCTTGTCTTTAGCCATTTTCCAAATTTACAATTATATCTTCTTGCAAAACCATTTATGACAGAAATTGAATTGTTTATTTTCTAAAACACAACGTTGAAATCATTACTGTCTGACTTGTTTTTCTTTAATTTATTTATTTAATGAACTTTAAAAATTGAGAACTTACATGTGGCAGACCCTTATAGCGCATATAAATAAAGATAAGTTGTTTACTCTGCTCTCAAATTTATACTCTTTAGTATTCATAAACACATGTATAATACACACTCATGTATGCAAAAATACACAGTGATATGCACACTAAATTTGTGGTTCTCTTATTCCCTAAAGGGAAGGAGTGGTTGAGGTTAAAATTACAAATAATTTACCATGTGCAATAAACAAAAATACATGTAAATCTACCAGATACACAGACTTTAGAACTTAATTTTCCCCACTGTTACTGGTTACATTCCTAATTATGAATTTCCATCTGACAGAGAGATATTCATCTTCCTTCCTTTCATTATGGCTTAACTTTTTAGTTGGGAAAACATCTGAAGAATGAGGTTGAGGGTGGAGTGACAGTGGCTCAGTAGCAGAATGCTTAGCTGCCATTCCAAGAGAACCGGGTTGAATTTCTGGTCCCTGCCTATGTGAAAAAAGAAAAAGAAGAGAGAGGGAGGTTGATTCATTTTCTGGCACTGTTTGTACATGAGGAGGTTGTGAGAATGTGAGGAGAACATTGTACTGCCTTTCCAGACGGAAATAAAAGGAATAATTACAATGATAACTGCATTTTTACTAGGAATCTGGACAATGGGAAGTCAATAACTCTGACATGCACACCAACGAATTTTGGCAGAAGAAAGGCTATGCTTAACGACACTCAGTTCCATCCTTTTTCATTTCTCCTGTTGGGAATTCCAGGACTGGAAGCTGTGCACACCTGGATTGGAGTCCCCTTTTTCCTGGTGTATCTTGTAGCACTGCTGGGGAATTCTGCTGTCCTTTATGTGATCCAGACTGAGCACAGTCTCCATGAGCCCATGTACTACTTCCTGGCCATGCTGGACTCCATTGACCTCGGCCTGTCCACAGCCACCATCCCCAAAATGCTGGGCATCTTCTGGTTCAATCTCAGGCACATATCTTTTGGAGGCTGCCTTTCCCAGATGTTCTTCATCCACTTCTTTACTGTCATGGAGAGCATAGTATTGGTAGCCATGGCCTTTGACCGCTACATTGCCATCTGCATCCCCCTCCGGTACACCGTGATCCTCACCAACAAAGTTCTGGGCACCATAGCAGGCATTGCCATCCTGCGGAGTGTGTGCATGGTTGTTCCACTGGTGTTTCTACTCCTGAGGCTGCCGTTCTGTGGGCACCGTGCCATCCCTCACACCTACTGCGAGCACATGGGCATTGCCCGTCTGGCCTGTGCCAGCATCAAAGTCAACATTGCAATTGGCCTTGGCAACATTTCTCTTTTATTGTTGGATGTGCTCCTGATCATTCTCTCCTACGTCAGAATCCTCTCTGCTGTGTTCCGCCTGCCCTCTCGGGAGGCCCGACTCAAAGCTCTCAGCACCTGTGGCTCCCACATTGCTGTTATCTCAGCCTTTTTCACCCCAGCATTTTTCTCTTTCTTGACACACCGTTTTGGGCACAACATCCCTGGATATATCCATATCTTCTTGGCCAATCTATATGTGGTTGTTCCTCCAGCCCTCAATCCTGTAATCTATGGGGTCAGGACCAAGCAGATTCGGGAACGTGTGCTGAAGATTTTCTTTAAGAAAGATAGCTAACCATTCAGATATCTTGGAGGGTTTGTGTTATAATTCGTTTTCCCCACATGTTAAAAGTGAAGTCTCCACTCTCGGACACATTAGAAAGTAGGAAAGAAAGCATATTATTGAGAGCAGTAAAAAAATTTGTGCTTAAGTTGAAAATTTTTAATAAAAGACAGTAGTATCTTGATGATTTTATTGAAATCTGGGTCAATTGTGAATCCATGTAAACTCTTAGCTCACATTACAGAGGAAAAAAAGACTTCAAATAGCTTATAGAAGTAAATATGCTAAAACAGAAAAATTAAAATGCATAATAAAAAATCTTCAAGATGTTGGGTCAAAGATTTCTTAGATCTGAAACTGATAGCCAGGAAATATTTTTAAAGAATGACAGAGTAGAGTTCATCAAAATAAAAACTTTTGTGGCTTAAAAGACACCATTATGAAAATGAAGAAGCAAGTCAGAGATTTGCAGAAAACACTTGCAAATCATCTATACGAGTAAGAAAGTATCTAAAATACATAAAACTCATACCACCCAGTAAGACAAATTTCCTTATTAAAAATAAGCAAAATGTTTGTATTAACTTTTCTCAAAAAGATTATACATTTAGTGAATAAGCTTAATTGATACTAATATTCAAGGTATCAGCTACCTCCATTCCCCATTAACATAGTATGCGTATGGGCCTAGGAAATGCATGGAGTCCCAACCCAGATCCAGGTGAGAGAGGTGACAGTGAATGCAGGGACTGATCAAATTGTGATTTCAAATTTATAATTGAATAAATATATTGATAGTTGGTGGAACCGTCTTGTGCAAGTAGAAGTTTCTGAAACTGTACCCTCTCTTGCCCCATCCAAGGGAACAAGTAAATTAAAAAAAAAAAACAAAAAAACAGATTTCAGGGATGGTGGTCTCTGTCAGATTCCCATTTAATTCACCAGTTTGATGCTTACAAAGCCCAAATGAATATTAATCAGTGACAGAGGATCATTGCAAACTTAACCAAACAGTAGCGTCAATTATGCCATATCTTCTAGGGTAGATAAACACAGCTTTCAGTATGTGGTATACAGTTATTGGAATGGGAAATGTGTTCTTTTCCATTCGTAGCAAACAAGAAGTGCAGAATCAGTCTGCACTCCTCTCCAGAGAGCATGAGTGTAGATTCATATTCTTTCGTCAGTGCTACATTAACTCTCTCACCATCAATCATAATGAATTCTGAGGGCATTTGAACTATCTGAACAATTCACTGCACATCTCACTGGTCCACAAAGTTGATGGTATTCTAAATGGGTCAGATGATTAATAAAGGGCAAGCACAATAAAGGTCTTTATAAGACATGCAGACGCAAGATAGGAAATAAATCTTATGAACTTCAAAGTGTCAATCACATAATGAATTCTGTAGGAATCCAGTGACTATTAAAAGTGCTGTTAAAAGCTAAGGTGCCAGCTTTGAGATAATACCTGAAATAATTGACCCTGATTAACATGAGGTAGTGTGGGTGGGCCACATATTGAGTTCAGGAGAGAATATATTTAACATGCAGAAGATTCACAAAAATGAAATACAGTTTTATAAAGGAACCGAACAAATTCATTATCTTGCGAGAGAAGAACTTGGTAACTAGTTGCTAATATCTGTCAGGTTTTAAGAGTCTGATTTGTCCTAGCAGAAAAGATATCTTGAACCATTAGGGTGTTAGTTTAGATGAGAACAATGTAGAATAGATAATGGAGAAGGGAGATGGCAAGTGCAGCTATGGACATGAGATAAATCGAAGAATCAGAGACTTTAATTCATTTCATTAACCTCTTTTAAATAAATTCCTCAAGAAACAAAATTGAGCAGGATTCAGGAGAAGCTGTTTTCAGAGAGGTCAATTATCTATGACCATCACAAAAGATAGTTTGTATTAGATTCTGGAATGTTCCATCTAGATCCTGTCTTCAGAATTGACACATTCATAACCCATTTGCTTGTAATATCAAATCTTGGTATCCAATGACTGAATCTCTCATTGGAATTTCTCTCAACTGATGGAAACTGTCTTGTGCAACGTTGTTCCACAGCAGTGTGCTATTTCCTATTGGCTTGTGAGGGTGGAATGTTAAATTTCCAGGAATGTTATAAGCCTATGTAAATGCAGTTATTACTGAAAATTAAATATATATAAATTTATAATTAAATAAATTACATTACAAACAAAGGCAAACTCAAAGCTCATCCATCTCTAGCTATTTTGTTATGTTTTACTTTCATCAAGTCCTTTAGGATAATTTATATTGTTGTTTCTATGATGTGCCACTATGTATCTCTTCTTAACTCTGAGATCAGTGATGTTGTGGTGGTAGCTTGAAATTGGCCCTGGTGGGAATATTTATGCCAAAGAAATCAGCAAAGATTGCAAAGTATGTTGTTTTTATTTCACTTTGTTTCTCTCCAGAAAGCTGGCTGTTAAACATTTACCAGACCACACCAATGGTTGTTTCCCTTGCTAATGGGCATCACACAAGGATGATCTGACAGGTGTGGGGAAGTAAAGTCCTGGCTTTCTTGTCTCCATTGGAGACAACTCTGAGGTTCCAGACCTTTCCAAAGAAACAGCTGAAATCTCAGTTGCAATTGCCTTGATTATTAGTCCCTCTCTCTGTCTAATCTAAACTTTCTTACAGGTGTACCTCCTGAGAGCATTCCTCAATAAATCTACGAAACTCTCCCCCTTACAATTTGTATTCAGATAACTAAGTTGAGGAAAATATTCTTTTTGAATAGTGTATTTCCAACATTTTCCTATCATGCTTTGAATTTTTATTGTGAGATTCTCCAAAGCTAATGTCTTATTTCCCTTGATTCTTTCAAATTGGTTTTGTCTTTGGTTTCAGCAAATTTGCTCGATGTGCCTTGGTTCAAATTTGCAATCATTAGCAGTATAGACATTTGTACCTTTTTGAAATTAATGTAGATGTCTTTCATTGGTTTGGAAAACTGTTCAGATATTGGCTTCTGGGCCAATTTCTATCTCCTTGCCTCCTGAGAATGCAATTAAACCTAAACATTTTGGTTATCTATTGCTTTATAACAAAGTACACTAATTGTTAGTGGCATGAAACACAATCATTTAATTCAGCTCATGGGTTTTATTGGTTAGGAATTCATAAAGGATATAATAGGGGTTGTTCTCAGATGGGGTAACTCTGATGGGTGAGGGGGACCCAAACGACTGGGGCTACAACAAGTGTTGCTGGATGGACAATTTCTAAGATGACTTCTTTACTCTCATGGCTTGTCTGGGACTCTTGAGCAGAGTACTTATCTGTGACCTCTCCTGTATGGTGGTCAACAGGGCAAACTTTTTATGAAGACTCCCAGTTAGTGTTCTTAGCAGTGCAAGACTGAAGATCTATGATCTTATATGATCTAGCTTTAGAAGTCACAGAGCTTTTCTTCCACAATATTATATTGATTGAACTAGTCGTAACTGTCTAAACTAAAGGGAAGGGGACAAAAAGTCTTATTGCGTCTCAGTAGGACTGTCAATATTGTTAAAAGATAACAGTCCACCGTACAGCCACAATTATTTTCATTCTTTCCATGCACAAAAACAAAACAAAACAAAACTCCTTCTTCTTCAGATTCTCCAAAATTCCCATCCATTATGAAGATGGTGTTTTGTTTTCCTAAAAAACTATGAGAGACTAATTTTAGTCTTTCTGATATTATATCAAAGGTTTTACAATTACATCCTTAATTTGACTTTTGCCCACAAGCTGTTTCTCAATTTGAGAAGTGTTTGCAATCAAGATAATCTGAGAAAAAGACTCGGCTGTATTTCTGAAACTAGCAAGTCTGGCTCCTATATATTTCTTGTGAACTTTGAAAATGAAACAATTCCTTTTTAAATCAATCTCTCTATCCAAATTTTATCATATCTAGCATAAAGAAACCATGATGTACTTCAAACATTTTCCTCAAATATTCTTTAGTGAAATCCACTAGTTCATTATGAATTTGTTTATTTTGCATGTTACTAAAGCCAACAGCTTGCCCAAACTTTCTGTCTCTGTAAAAGTGTAGCCTTCCCTTCAGCTCTCAGTTCTGTTTTCCTCACTTCTTTCTTGCCCTCAGCTTCAGTATCCTTAAAGTCACTCAATCTTCCACTCTATTCTTGGCTCTCAAATATGACATGTTTTGGGTTTTATTAATGTGGCACTTGCTTCAGCATACCAAATTCTCTTGGGTATCCTTTGATGTGTATTAAACACTGCAAAATCTAATGGTATAATTCCACAAATCAAGTATTTTATCATGCTTGCAGATTCTGTAGGTCAGAAATTCATAGCAGGTAAGGCTTTTCTCTACCGTATCTGCAGCCTCAGTTGGGATGACTCAATGACTGATAGTGACTTAAACAAATAGGAGATTGCAAGAAGTGGATTTTGATGATACAAAGCTGTTTTTTGTCTTATTTCTCTGGTGTTTGTACTGAGATGGTGGAGGGATGAGCTGGGACTCTTGTCTCGAGTCCTTGCATGCTAGAACACCATGTGTGACCATCTTCAGGCAGTTGGGTGACTTACTTGGAAGCTCAGGCAACTAAGAGTATTTGTTCTTAACAGTACAATGTAGTTGCATAGTCTTTTATGAACTAATCTCTGAAATCACATATTGCCACTTCTATATTTTGTTGGCAGTGGACTGGAGGATAATCGAATAATTGTGGCCATATTTTAAACTACCAAATTCATTTTGATTATTTCATTTTTCCCACCTGTCTTTAGTGCTCATTTCTCTGTTTTTAAATTCTTTTCACTGGCTTTGGTTTATTTTTTAACAGTTTTATTCACACGTCATATAATCCATCCTAAGAGTACAATCAATGGCTAATAATCACATAGTTATACCTTCACCACCACAAACCATATGAGAACATTCCCATTTCCTCTGAAAAGAAAGTTAAAAACAATCCCATACTCTTCCCTATGTATCCCTATTATTGACATTTAGTTTTGGTTTAGTTCCTTTGTTACAATTAATGAAAGAATATTACAATGTTGCTGTTTGGATTACCTGTATTTTTCGATATACCACCCCATTATTAACACCTTGTAATAGTGATATATGTTTGTTATAGTTCATGTAAAAAACTTTCTTATATTTGTACAATTAACCACAGTCATCATCTACACTGGGTTGCACTAAGTTATACAGTCTCAGATTTAGCCTCTAGCATTCCTCTTGGTGACAAAGCTAACCCTAATATTCCTCTTTCAGACATACTCACATTCAGCTTTGTTAATCACACTTACAATATTGAGTCACTGTCGCACGGTGTTGTACTATGTTTTTCTGAACCTTTATAATCAACCTCCCTGAATATTCTGTATGCCTTAAGTATCAATTGCCCAAACTCTGCCCTTTTTAGATCGCCTGATAACCTATGCTCTCGAATTTAACCCTCAGATTTGCTCATTATAGCTGGTTCATATTAGTGAGACCACACAATATTTGTCCTTTTTTTTTCTGGCTGATTTCATGCAACATAATGTCCCCAAGGTTCATTTATGTCATTGCATGCATCACGACTTTATTCGTTCCTGAAACCCCCTGATATTCCATGGTATGTTCGTCCTTACACTCATCAGTTGATGAACCTTTGGGCTGCCTCCTTTCACTGGCAATCATGAATCATGCCACCATAAACACCAGGGTGAAAATGGCTGTTCGTGTCCCTGTTTTCAGCTCTTCCTAAGAATACAATCAATAGCTCCCAGTATAATAACATAGTTATTCCTTTACCACCAAAATCTACATGAAAAAATTCCCATTTTTTTTCTGAAAAGAAAGGAATAAAAATTCTATACCTGTCCCTTATACGCCCCTATTATTGACATTTAGTTTTGATATAGCGCCTTTCTTACAATTAATGAAAGAATGTTACAATGTCACTGTCAACTCTAGACTTTAGTTTGTATTAATTTCATTTTTCCCCAAAACCATTTCATGTTTAACACCATGTAATAGTGACATGCATTTATGCTAGTTCATGTAAACACTTTCTTATATTTGTGCAATTAGCCACCATCATCATCCACTCTGTTTCACTAAATTTTTCAGTCTCAGTTTTTATCCTCTAGCCTTCCTTCTAGTGACATACATAGTCGTAACCTTCCTCTTTCAACCATACTCACTTTCAAATTTGTTCATTATACCTGCAATATTGTACTACCCTCACATGGTATTGTGCTATCTATTTCTGAACCTTTATAAAAAACTTTATTCAACATTTTGCTCTCTTTAAGCATCAATTGCTGGCTGTGTTTGAACCTGGTTATGTTAATCTGACTCATTCTGGGGTTGGTGAACGTTTTTACAGGTCAGATAGTAAATATTTTAGGATTTGTGGGCCACATATTGTCTCAGTTGCACACATTTATTTTTTTTTTAAATCTGTTACAAATGCAAAAACAATATTTAGCTTGATAGCTGGATGAGAACAGGTCAGGGACTGGATTTGGTCTACAGATGATAGTTTTCTACCCTAAGTTCTATTTAAGGATAATTAATATTCTCTTACACTTATCAACTGAGTTCTCATTTTGTTTTCATATTTCATTTAAAAAAATTCCCTCTTGACTCTTCTTATAGATTCCACTTCTTTTGTGGAATTTTCCATCTTGTCATCGATTTTCTCAAACATAATAATCACAGTAATTCCAAAGTCCTTGAATGATGTCTGATTGTCTTGTGGACAGAAAGACTTCTGTTTTATTTTCTTTGTCCTCTTTTTTGTTTTTCCTGGTAGCTTTTTATTGAAGGTCAGAAAATGTGTTTGAAAAGGTTTGAAGACACTATTTCTCTACAGAGAATGTTTCTCTTCTCTGCCAGACTACATCTTTGCTCCTAGGTCTAAGATTACAGTGCTTGTAGGGCTGTGTCTACCCATCAGATACAGTCCCAGGAGTCTTTGTTAGGCATAATAATCTTTGGTATGTCCAGTTTGCTAATTTTTGTTTCCTTAGCACCACAAAACTGCCAAAATTATGCTCTTTGTTCATTTTCTTTTTCCTCTTATCTTATGAAGATTAAGAATCAGGAAATAGCCTAGTAGATGAGTGTCGTTAATTTGTGGGCTCATTTCATTGTAGCTCTCTCTTTTTGGTTTTTTTGATGCTATATGGCAGAGGTCACATTTCCTTGTTTTTCCATGTGAGTATCACCTTACTGCAGCACCATTTGTTGAATTTTTGTTTGATTGGGAAGTACATGGAATGGGGATTTATGGAAGAGATCTCCTTCATGGCAGGCAAAAATTCCACCCCTGAATTACCCTTGCACCCCCATCACATTAATGTTTTCTTTTTTAATTGTGAAAGTAATATATATATCAAAAAGCAATAAATTTCCAACTACATTTGAACAAGTAGTTATAGAAGAGATTTTGAGGTTTGGTATGGGCTATAGTTCCATGAATTTTCATTTTTTCTTCTAGCTCTTTATATCTCTTTTCACTCTTGGATCTTGGTTCCTCAAACCCTTGCCTACTTTGCAGCCCCCAAAATGACTTTTGCACCCAAGTACTGAATATTTTCTAAAATTTCTGCGGGTTTCTTTGCCTTGGAGTGGCTGCCCTCTGCCCTGGTGTTCGGCCTTTTTTCCTGCTCCTATAATCATTACACAACCAGTGGGGAAAATAGTAAGAAAAAGTTAAGCTCACTTTAGTGATTTTGGACTTTCATGTCTTAAAAAGTCTTTCACCCACATAGTTCATAAGGAGTAGGGAAAAGGGATAAAAAATATATATATAATAATTTAATCTACAACAAGATGCTAGGTAAAAAGTAGAGCAATGGAAAATTAATGTAATATGTCAGTCAATAAGATGGCAGAAAATCATTTTAGCAGCCCAAGTGTTCCCCAGGAGCTCAGAATTTTAATTTTGAAAGCAGAAAAATATACAGAATCTTTCACTGAAAGAGAAATGGTAGGTGACACTTGCTCCGTAGTTCCAGGATAGGGAGGGAGATTTCTTGGGAGAACTTATACGATTATAGCCAGGGTCAAATAATCATGCTAGAACTCTAGCCCAATGGGAGGGGCCTCTGCACAGTGGACTGTGTTCCTGCATCTGGGGATTTTCATATCCCTGGGGACACAGTTCTGTGCCTTCTGGTCGTAGATACCATGTGGCTGAAGATGATCTGTTATCTGTCCATCCTCTCAGGAATTACTCTCCCCTGAATATGTCCCAAGAGTCTAGTCAATCAGAAACATAAAGGTCTAATACTAGTACTTTAAATTTTACTCTGGTGCCAAGTGAACAGCAGTTTTTGTCAGATAGCCAGTGATGGCAGGAAGCGCCCTGTAGAAAACAAGTCAGTGTTTCCTCAAAGTCAGCTTCAAAATAATACATTTAATAAATAACAGAGCCATAATTCCAACTTAAGTCTCTAAACCCTAAACCATAGCTGTTATAGGAATTACATGAGATGATTTTAGTGAGGATAGTATCCCTTATATTATGCATATGTATGTTTATATATGCATTCACATATCTATGTATTAATTGACAGAAGCTTGAAAATAAATGTATAATTATATAAAGGAAAGCTGTTGAACACACGTATTAAGAACACAATTCTTTGTCCACCTACGTGTTCTTTGACTTTGGTCAATTTAATTTGCTGTTCTAGACCTTGGTTTTCTCACATGGAAAATGATAAAAATTATATCAGCTTGCAGAAATGTTGTAATGATATATTAAGATAATTCCTAGAACGTGATCAGTATACTGTTTATCAGAGTAGTAGATGAATTAAAATTAAATCCTGGCAATTAATACTATTTCTGTGACATTATCTCTGGAGTCAATATTTTGGGGTCAGGCATCTTAAATTCAAATCCATTTTCTGCAGTTCAACAGCTGAGAGATGTTGAACACATTTCTTAATGTCTATGAAACTCACATTTTTCTTTACAGACTCCTAAGGGAGATGAAAATAACATTCACATTTTATATGTTTTTTTTTCCTCACAATTAAGATAACATATTTGCCTAGAAGAAAAGAGAGTTTTATGATAAATCCAAGGTATAGTTAAAATGGATATTGTTTTTACTAATGATTTGAAATAGATCGTTTTGGTTATTGAACCTGAATAGAAAAAGTGCGATTACTTTTTAGTTCACTAGATTACTCTTTGTTCAAGAGACATATTTAGTTTGACCACTAGATGTCAGTAATGCTGAAATAACAAACGTTCTGATTGAATCTATTTATTGAGCACATGCTACGAAGCTAAACAACATACCAATCAGGGGCTCACAAAATATGTGCCAATCAATGAATATTTGTTTGCTGTTTGAACATTGTTGCTATCTAGTGGTAAAATCAAGTAAATTTCTTGAGCAAATTAAAGAAGATCTCATGTGAGCTCTCTACTAAACTAACTGCAATTTTTCATGGTGTTTTAAGTATGATTTTATTTGCATAGCCCCAAGATTAAACACCAGATTCCCTTCAGGAATTCTTATTTTCTTTTATTATAAAAGGGTGCAAAGGTTAAAAGTGACCCTTCTTGATCATTTACAACACTCAGTGGTTTTGACAAAGTTAGTTAAAGTTTTTGAAAGTTCAATGTTTTCTTCAATACCCATGAGTGCTATAAAACATATAGAGAACAGTCCAAGGGTATAATTCTTCAGAAAAATGTACGATTTTGGCCTCTAGCTTTTCCAAAATTGCATTTATTGAAAGCTGATTGGTTTATTACTCTGATGTTGCATCTTGACGCCAATGAATCATGACTTCCAGTGACTCTCTAAAACAGATCTGTGCTTCTCTCATGATGATCACAAATGCCGGTCTTAACCAGAGCATTCATGAAAATGTGAACGATAATTCTTTCTCTGTTCAGATTAAGTTTACTATTTGGAATTTTATAGCGTGAACCTTGAAAACACATTTCCAACCAACTGAAATATTTAGAATCAAATCACAGTATGTCTAGAATGTGATTTCTTTCAGTGCCAATTGCAGTGGTTCCTTTCACATGGTGTCACCAGCAAAGGCATATGGAGTATAGGTGATGGGCCTTTGAGCAGAGTGAGAAGAATGTTCCCAGTCACACAGGGAGTCACCTTCCTTGCTCTGTCACTCCTTAAACTGACATGAGAGAGCATGGTGTCAGCTCATCAATTAGAGTTAAGATAGGATATAGATTAAAAGTACCTGGTGGGATTGCAAAATAGTACTCTTGAATATCCTTGGAGTAGATATGTGCAGCCACTTTGGGAGGACTGCATGAAGGTGGTGTAAAGTCTGCAGAAGGGGTGGGATAACACCCCTGCGGACCAGTACCAGGTGAGGGGTACACTAGTATACCACTCTATGCATGTGGTGCAAGCCCCAGCCATTGGCAGCTCAAAATTCTGAACTGGTCTTGTATCTGACTTGAGAGGTATACCTCAAAAGAGCATGCTAGCAATGTTCTGGCAATCCCACCTTCTCTAGTTTCATAAAAGAAACATCCATGCCGTCTATGTGGAATTTTCCGTTCACCGAACATTCTCCTGAAACCAGGCCCCAGCCTTGGGGCCCCAGGACAACTATATAGATAAGACTTCACATAATTCCTTAGGACAAATGGTTGGCCTTATGAAATGGTGGGCATTGGTAGAGGAGAGTCACAGAATTCTCTGATCAGGAGAAATGGGGATTGGACGCACAGGGGTGGAGTTCAGGGTGGGGGCATCCCATTCACATAGATCCAAGCATCTGAAGGGGACTTAGGAAATTTTGAGGAAACTACTCCATAGTCGAGTCCCTTGAGGTGAGGCTCCAGGACAGGAATCCTGCTTATCCAGATCTAAGAGTGGTACAACTTTTTGTTTGTAAACTGTTGCAAAGTCAGCATTGCTGTGCACTCCAGTCCACACTTGTGCATGGTATTATGTTTATGTTGGATTTTTCCCCCATTCCCATGAGTAGATTTAACCAGAAATTTGCTTTAATACATGCCACAGAGCCCTTCATTAAACTGACCGAAGAAAACTATTTTCCTTTACTTAGCATGCTTATTGTAGTACAGCAGTGATGACCTGGGAGCTGGCCAGCTCTCACCTCTCAGCACTACGGACCACAGTGATGAAGACTTTATCGATTCTGCTCGCACCCAGAGTCTCTGTAGCTTCTCTTTTTCGCATTACCAATTACAATTCCAGGGAAGTCACTCCATCATCCAGTTTTCTAGAAAACTCTAGCTGAGCCTAGTTGTGAAGCTTATATTTTTTGCTCTAAGTATTCTATAAGAATTAAGTGTTTGTAGTCAAAAGAATTTATCTGAGTGGGCTTCCTTTTCTTGTTACATTAAAATGATGTGAAAGAGAGGTAAATTTTATACATTTTATGCAAACAAATTGCTTGCTTTCTTTGTGCTATTGTTTTATTTGCAGAGCAAAGAGAATAGATCAGGTGAATTTCAGTGTCTTTACATCTTTAAAATTCTATATTCTGATAATTTTAGGGCATGAAGCAGAAGCTAAAAAATATATATATATATATACATGTTCACAGGAGTAAGGAAATTCTACCAGGTGTCAGAAGATGCAGGAATTGTGCTTTAGCTTGTGTAGCCCCAAAAGCTTATTGGGTACTTTTCAGGCCAAAAGCTACCCAGATTTGCAGAAATTGCATGGATAATGTTGCTTTCCTTGTCTTCTAGCTATATGTGTCCCTATTTCCTAGTACTCTACTCTAGCATGATTTGGGTTATTTTGCTTCTCCTTGTCATGCATCCTAGAGAGTGGAACTGAATCATAGAACTTTATGGAAACTTTTCTAGATTTCTAAGCAAGCTGATTGTCCCCTGAAATGGGTTTAAAGCAAACCACTTTCTCCAACTATCTCTGAAGTTTGAAAATGGAAATAAATATTGAAATTCTACTGGATTAACAAATTATATGGAGATTATTCTGAGCTTGATCTCAAGCCTAAACTTGAGTTCAACCACAAAGTGGCCCCAATTTCCTTTTCCAGTTTATTTGAAGTGCTGCATAATCGAAGGTAAATGACATAAGAAGCAAGGGAAATTGTAAGATAGAATTCAGTTAGAATTAGACCTAGGGACACAGACAATTATTTGTGTCTGAGATGATTTTGCTTCAGATGAAACACAATATCCTGTTTCCTTAATGTCCACACTATAGCCTCTCATATTCCTCAATTCACAAGTCGTCAGTTCATTGAATAAAGAGTGAAGAATAGAGAGGAAGAACAGACATCAGAAACAGGAGAAGGAGCAAGAAAATGAGAACAAGACAAATGGAACACAATGATAAGAATGAGTAAATGATTTTAAAGAATGAGGAAATTTGAAGATTACTGTAAAGATTAAGGCTTTGGAGCAGAAGTTCAAATTCAAAATCTGATGCTATCCCATGATATAAACTTTGTTTTCTTCATCTATAGAATGAGAATATTACATCAGTATTCCTTCAGGTTTTAACTTCACCTAAAAGAAAAGCTATATGGAGAAATGGGGATAGTCCTCACCTTTTTCTGCATTTCCTTCTACTCCCAAAACGTTGCTGCCACCGGATGTGCGTTCCCCATTAGTCTCTGACTTTGCCAAATTACACAAGGAAGGGATAGAGACGTGGGCAGGAAAGGTAGCTTTGCTTTATCTGTCAACCTGAATCCACTGCCAATAAAAATTTTTAAAATGTGTCCACCATAACCTAGTGTTATAGAAGATATAAAAGAGAGCTCAGATTATCATAATAGGGGATTATGTAGATATTGTTTGTCCCAGTCTTCACACAGATTTATTCTTTTTGTACAAATATCTTCACAACATGCTCACGGATTTGCTTGGTCCGGACTCCATAGATGACTGGGTTAAGGGCAGGTGGGACAACCACATATAGATTAGCCAAAAGAATGTGGATGTAGCGGGGAACATTCTGACCAAAGCGGTGTGTCATAAAAGAAAAAAATGCTGGTGGGTAAAAGCAGAGCATGACACAGACATGGGAACCACAGGTTTTGAGAGCCTTTAGTCTGGCATCCTGAGAGGGAAGGTGGAAAACAGCATGAAGGATAAGCACATAGGAAGTGGCAATCAGAATCACATCCACAATAATGTTAGAAATCACCATGAGCCCATAGATAACATTAACCTTGATGGGCGCACAGGCCAACCGGGCAAGACCCATGTGTTCGCAGTACGTGTGAGGGATGATGTGATGCCCACAGAAGGGCAGCCGCAGAATGAGAAACACAAATGGAGTCACAAGAATTAAATTTCTTCCAACATTAACAGAGGCCAGGAGGCTGATGGTTTTATTGGTGAGGATCGTGGTGTACTGGAGAGGGTTGCAGATGGCAACAAAGCGGTCATAGGCCATGGCCACCAGTAGAACAGTCTCCATGCCCGTGAACATGTGGATAAAGAACATCTGAGCAAGACAGCCTCCAAAGCTGATCTCCTGGAGATTGAACCAGAAGATGCCCAGCATTTTGGGGATGGTGGATGTGGACAGACCCAGATCTATCACAGACAACATGGCCAAGAAGTAGAACATGGGCTGGTGGAGGCTGTGTTCAGTCTTGATCACAAAGAGGATGGTGATGTTTCCCGTAAGGGCAATCAGGTACACAGTGCAGAATGGGAAAGCAATCCAGACATGTATAGTTTCCAGGCCCGGGATTCCCAGCAGGAGAAAGAAAGGAGGATGAAACTGGGTGTCGTTCATAGACAGCATGCTTCTAGCAAGTGTCTCTGAATGTTTTTTAGGGAGGAGGAATCTCATGTTCTTTGAGATCTTCTGTTATCAAGGTCCTAGAGAGATGGAAAGAACTCTAATCAATGCACTGGAGAAATGGTAGAATAATTTGTTTACAAACATCAGGGATTCTGTTCTTCCCGTAGTGTAACTGAAAAACTTTCTCAGCACACATTGTTTTTCTATGAGATCTGTTATGGGATCTTAAAGAGTTGACAGTATTTCAAATATATTGAATACTTGCCTTTTTTTATGCCCTTCTTTTCCTATTTCAAGTAGCACCTAGGTTACTTTTAGGAAATTACCTGACCCGTCATTCTCAAAGTGTGGTCTTGGGATCTCTGGGAGTTTCTGAGACTCTTCCAGGGATTCTGCAAGATCAAAACTATTTTCATGATCATGCACATTATTTGCCTTTTTCACTTATTCTCTCATGAGTACACTGTGGAGTTTGCTAGAGGTGGTATGAGATGTGGTATTCCAATAAGTTAAAGGCAGATATAAGCTTAAGAATGCCATTCTTTTCTATTAAACTAGTCTTTAAAGATATTTGCAGTGTAAAACAATGTCATTCTTGCCATTGTTTGGAAAGTATAGTTAAAAAAGATATGTAGTTTTTGTTTACATATCATGGGTTTAGTAATATTGCTTTAAAATTAATAAATACAACTTATTTTTTAGATTCTCACCTTTAACTTCTCATATGGTTAAAACTGATGTGAATATAATCTATATGAACCAAAGCTCTCTGAGTTCCTTAATAATTTCCAGACATGTTAAAAGATCATAAGTCCAAATTAAAATTGCTGCCTTACCCAATTGTGATATCCATTATAAACATACAAAATTATACTCATCAAGCTGTGCCTAGCTTGGAGTATGAACAATCAAATACCTAGAAAATTTTTAAATTTTAGTGTTATTGAAGTTAAAGTCTTGTTAAGGAATTTTCCTTCATCCCTGTAAATGAAATTACTTTCTTTCAACTTTTTGTGCCCATAAGACACTGTACCATGCTACACAACCTAAATTGTATAAAGCTCATTTATGTATTTCTTATATCTGCCAATAGTCTAGCTGCTAGTCTATTCAGGCAATATTCATTTTTATATCTCCAATACTGCCATATGAACATTTAGTTGCTAAACTGAATCAAGGTTTTTATACATATATGGATGTGCATGTGTGTGTGTGCGTGATTGAGAATGAGAGAGAGAGAGAGTACATGTTTTAAAATATTTACAGTTGCACATATAATTTGTCATGTAACACTGCAGGTAGTGATTGAACAATAGAAATAGCCAGGCAAGGGACTTCATGATCTTCTGCTTAATATAAGAAGAAATGCTGCATCTCTTGACACCAGAGAAGCTGGAGAGAAAGTTGTTCAAGTGCAAGGCAGAACACAAAGTTTGCCAGTACCGAGGGGAAAATGCCAGGCTGAGAAACTACAACGGGTGGTTTGTGTTACATGACTTGGAGGAATCTGAGGCAATAGCCTAGTTGACATTTCCTAAGATTTACTGTCCAGAGTCCACCCCATCTTTGGTGCAACTGCTTCTCAACATGACACATTCCTAATTGGGGGAAAAGTTTCCAGGGACATGGAAGAGTGGACTAATCTCTGACAGTATTGTCCAAAGGCAATAGGACCTCCACTCTCTCACAATTTCGGTCAGAATGCTTGCTGTTAGCAATAGTTGTGGTTACGTACCACAAATAGTGACAGAGTTGGCTATAAAGGTAAAAAAATTATTCCTGGAGCGCAAGGTGGTAAGTTAATTCTTGCCCCAAAGTTCATTTAGAAAAGTAAATTGATAAAAGATCTTTGTCCTTTACTGCTCACCACTGCTCAGTCCTTTTAGTTTGTGATTTTTTTTTATCCTGCTGGTTCTTTTTCCTGCTGACTATCATAACAGTATAGTAAAGGAGTTTGTGTGGACTTCGAAATCATTAAGACGTGGCTTGAAATTCTGCAATGCCATTTACTAGCTGGAGACTCTTGTACAAACAAATTGCTTTCTTTTCTTATTCCCTGTAAAATTAGAACAATAAATTCTGAATTCTAACTGATGTGGTTTATTTTAAGTATAAATAAAGCTGATAAATGCAAAAATACTAGCTTTTAGGGAAGTCTTCATTAATGGTAGTTATTTACATTAGTAATGTCTCCAAATATTTCATTTTTCTTTAAGCTGATGCAGTTAAACATTTTATAACTGATGGTAGAACTAAGTTCACTATAACAGAGTCCATTCTTTATCATTAAGTCATGGTTGGCCATGAGGTGAGAAGAAGGTGGAATGGAGAGACGGTTGGTACAGAAGAGGTCAAACTGAAGGACTAACACAGAGCCACACACGTAGAGGCAACTCTGGATTTCTATGAATCATAAATAATCTCATGCTCCTCAGCTTGAAATGGAGCACATTTCTTCCCTCATTCTTGGCAGATTTCCCAAGCATGGTGGGATAAAGTCATTGGTGGCAGTAGGAAATAACCTTCATTCAAGCATTTTCACAACTGAGTCACAAAGCAGGAGACCAGAGGAGGAGGTTGTATCTGGGTGATTTGACAGCAGTTTTGAGTTTACAAAAAAAGTTCTTGGATATGTGCCCATGAAGTGGTGTGGGCTGGGGAGTCAAGTTACAATAGACAACCACTAAATTCACTAGGATTATGAAGGATAAGAAGGAAAAAAAATAGTTGGGACCAAATGGATAATATTTCCCTCATTGTATTTGGATATTGACATCAGTCACACTGCTACTGTCATTTCAGACACACACGTACTTTGGTGGTCTGAAGCAGCATCCTCTCACTGATGGACCACAGGAAGCCTAATTTCTGGATCTGGCTCCCTGCTAACAGATCCATTTTGCAGCCAGAACAGTCTTTACTCTCAGATGATAACAAGTGCGGCCATGCTAGTAGGAGACTGTATTTGCTGGCTGTGTGTGTTTGAATGAGAGAGAGAGAGAGAGAGGGAGAGATTGCATATATTCTATCACCTGTTCCAACTCCAGCTACTTCTTTGTGTTTCTTTTGTGAGGAAAATGATGCAGTAGATATCTCCTCGGCAAAGGGAAAGCTCTTATCTTCTCTCATTACCATTTTCTTCTCTCTGCAGAACCTCACCTGTTCAAACGTCCTTACCTCTCTGATGTTTCCTCTCCGCCCTCACTTGGAGCCGAATTATGAGCCTGAACCCAAATCCTTAAAGACCGTGATCAGGAGCCCCTTCAAGCATCTGGGCCCCAAGTCTGCCCAGTCACATGGGGAAAAACTTCATAGTGAGTGAAGATGTCCCTATGTCTAGGCAAGTCCCCAAATCCCTGGGATTAATCTTCAGAATCCTCTGGGTATAACCATGGGCTCAAGGTTCATTAACTACTTCTCACTCTTTGTTTCTTCCTGTTACCTCTGCAGAGGAACTCCATGCCACATCTAACTCCTTATCTCAGTGGAAGGGGCTGTGTACAAACTGCTAGGAATGGAAATATCCTGAATGGAAATGGAGCGTGGATTGATTCTGGCTCCCTGAGGAGTTATGAAACATTAAGTCTATATCATTACGTGTTTGAAGTATGACTTTTTAGGAAACTGTCTTTGTCAATTGTTCTGTTTTGTTTACTATAATTGCACAACTTGTGGCACAATTTGGCAATTGTAACAACTCAGGCATCAAAAAATGAAGGAGAAGTTCCCTCAGTATACACACACCAGACTCTGTGGCAGCAGCTGTGGTTACTGGCAGTGTGCCATATCTGCAGATAATGGCACCAACTCCTTCTATCCTAGGGTAGCCTCCTTCCCAGCCTATTACGAATGGAAAACTGATAAAGTCTTTGGAGAGGGCCTTGCATGTGTTTCAACTCTTTTGGCAAAAGGTGAAAGAAATTCCTCTAAGAAAACAGAATCTATTGCAATCTCCATCCAGAGCACAAGGTTTAGAGTTCCCGAAGAATTTTTCTTCCCAGATGACAATGGGGTAGAGTTGATAGTAGTGCCAGAACTTACGGTATGTCATGACTTTACTGACTACCAGGTAAAAAAAGACTGAGAGAAATTGAATGCTTTAGACAACCAGTTATTTTCTATCCTGTGAGCTCAGGCAATTTCGAGGTGTTAGGAAAGAGGAGATAATATCTAGAGTCTAACAGAGATTCTGGACTGATCTACTATGTTATAGTATTCATAGTTTCTCCTTCAAATTAATAAGAAGCATACTCCTCCCCCCATGGTATCCATTCTCCCTACTTATATCCCCAAATTTATATTGCAAGTATAAATCTGATTCTCCCCAATATCTGCTTATCCATTGGAAAGGCTGTTTCAACATGTTCGCTGTTTGCAAACTGCAGCAGCACTTACTTCTGGTACAAAATTTATTAGCTTACTAGCTGCTGGAATGCAATATACCAGCCATGGAACAGCTCTTAAAAAGGAGAATTTAATAAATTACAAGTTTACAGTTTTAAGGAAATTGAGGGTACAAATTAAGGCACCAACAAGAGGTTACCTTCACTCAAGAAGGGCCGATGGCTCAGGAACACCCCTGCAGAATAATTTTTCAGCTCAAGAAATTCATTTTTTGTTATTCTCCCCATCCTTATTTTTTATTTCAATTTTGAAATTCCTACTATATGCATATTGGATTTTCTAAATTGATTGTCTATGTCTGTTAACTTTTTCTATTCTAATGTCTACCTCTGCTTTTGTATATTATCTTAGTCAACATTGTTTTGTTTACATAGCCCAATATTTCACTTGTTTCAGGATTTTGTTTATAATCTCCCTTTTTTCCATCCATGTCACTTCTCTCATTTAATTTTTGAAATATCTGGTCTGTTCTATTTCCCAATACTGTTATTTATTTATTATTTTGCTTCCACCTCAGCTTTCACTTCAAAATGCATTTGAGAGATCAGAGATAAACATTTATGCTCATAAAATATCTTTACATAGAAATTTAGGAAGAATTTTAAAGTATATACCCAGCCATAAAACAGAAACGTCAAGTAGGTAGTTGGTAACCCATTACTTTAATGGGTGAAGAATATGAAAATAAATAATATAGATGAAATTATATTGATGAATGTCAAAGCTTTTAGACATGCTCTTATTTTTATTTATGATTATATCAATATTAACTCTTTTCTCTGAACTGAATGATTATCATTAAATAATATATTTTGAAAATACTGATTTTGCATGTTCAATTAATAAAAATTACTAGGAATGTCATAGAACTGGTGAGTTGATTGCTATGGAAGTTACCAAAACAAATTTGACCTTAACTCAGTTTTAACAATCTTCTATTTAGGTCATTTGTTCTAGTTTGCTAACTGCCAAAATGCAATATACCAGAAACAGAAATGGCTTTTAAAAGGGGGAATTTAATGAGTTGCTAGTTTACAGTTCTGAGGCCAAGAAAATGTTCCAATTAAAAGAAGTCTATAGAAATGTCCAATCAAAGGCATCCATCCAGGGAAAGATAACCTTGGTTCAAGAAGGCCAATGAAGGCCTCTCAAGTGAGAAGGCACATGGTGACACAGTCAGGGTTATCTCTGAGCGGGAAGGGCACATGGTGAACACTGCGTCATCTGCTAGCTTTCTGTCCTGGCTTCTGGTTTCATCAAGCTCCCCGGGAGGCATTTTCCTTCTTCATCTCCAAAGGTTTCTGGCTTCTGGACTCTCTGCTTTGGGGTACTGCAGCATTCTTTGTTCTCTCTTTCTCCGAAATGGTTCCTCTTTCACAGGACTTCAGAAACTAATCAAGACCCACCCAAATGGGTGGAGACACACCTCTACCTAATCGACCTTAACAACCACTCTTGATTAAATCACATCTCTGGGGAGATGATCTGATTACAGTTTCAAGCATACAATACTGAATAAGGATTAGAAAAAACAGCTGCCTTTAAAAAATGGGATTAGGATTAAAACATGGCTTCTCTAGGGTACATACATGATTTCAAACCAGTGCATCATTCAATCTTTTAAAATTTCCTTAACTTTCAGTTACCATTGTTTTTTCTCTGTTGGCGCTATTGAAAACATTGAATTTGTTGTTTACACCGATTCTAGACATATTTCGTACCCGATTCATACTCACTTTTTCACGTGCAAAATTTTCTAAGATTCCTTATAATCTGATTTTTGCCTTAATCCCCTTAACTTTTTTGAAGTTTGTGACTGTTCTAGTTTGCTAGCTGCCGGAATGCAACACACCAGAGACGGATTGGCTTGTAATGAAAGGGGATTTATTTTGTTAGTTCTTCAGAGGAAAGGCAGCTAACTTTCCACTGAGGTTCTTTCTTATGTGGGAAGGCACAAGGTGGTCTCTGCTGGCCTTCTCTCCAGGCCTCTGGGTTCCAACAATTTTCCCCAGGGTGATTTCTTTCTGTATCTTCAAAGGTCTGGGCTGAGCTGCAAGTGCTGAGATGAGGTATGCTGAGCTGCTTGGGCTGTGCTACATTGAGTTCTCTCATTTAAGCACCAGCCAATTAAGTCAAACATCATTCATTGCAGCAGGCACGCCCCCTAGCCAACTGCAGATGTAATCAGCTACAGAAGAGGTTCATGTACCATTGGCTCATGTCTGCAGCAACAGAACTAGGCATGTTCACCTGGCCAAGTTGACAACTGAATCTAACTACCACAGTGACTAATTATCTTTTTTCCTCTTATACATTTCATGATCAACCAGTTTAAAACAAGCAAACAAAATAATAAATATTCCTATCCTCTCCCTCTAATCTGTGGATAAAACTTATCCTTTATGTCTTTTTTCTGTATCTCATACTTGGTACTTCCACCCTATCTAGATTTCAGTTTTATACCCCATCCACCTCCTATACATTCTAAATGCCAGTGTGACGTAAATTTTCTAAAATCCTACATAATCATCTCACTTGTGTTTATAAACTTCAGGAATATCCAATTTTCTTAATAATAAACTTCAGGCCACTGATTTTAATCTTCCCAAAATATAACTCCAATTTATAAGCAACATTACAGCTGATTTCCACATTTTTTTAAAACATTGCTTTAATAGTCATTGAACAATATACCCTATGATAATTTTCATACATTCCATAGGTAATTTTAATCTCCAGTAGAAAGAGCCATCACAGATGATATAGTATTAAAGTTACCAGTACAATGAGAGTGAGTGGTAGGGGGTTAGGCTCATGAAGGTCTTCATAGTCTCAGAAACTTGAGTGCACAGAATGGGAAAATAATTTGATCTAACCCCCATTCCTTTCTTATATAACCTTTGATAAAATTATACTAATTATTTTTTATTCAGAACTTTCTTATTTACATAAAACCTCTCTTATTTATATTTGTAAATGACCATATAACCTCTGTTTGAATATCTCTATGAAAGAAATTATAGTACTACCTGAAAAAGACCTAAAGCATCAGATAATTCCAAATGATTAAAAAGTTCTTCTTTCAGTGAATTAGATTTCTCTTCTCTGAAACCTACTCTTGTATGGCATATGTGTGGCAGGGGTCAATAAAGGATGGCATTGCAAACACATAGCCAGACACACTCAAACACAGCACACTAGACAATTGCTACCAATATTTATTTTTAATTTATATATAAATAAGTAATTGACAATCATTCTTGGTGAAGCTAATTTCTTTTAATCCATTTTGTCATACAATATAGTTTTTGGCCTTATCCCTGATAGCTTAAATGAATTCTCTCTCATTCAGTCTTTTTGTAACAAAGAAACTCTTCACCCACTCCTGGATCTGCTGGGTCCTGATCCGGTAAATAACTGGGTTGGAGGCAGGATGAGGATGGTTACATAGAGATTTTGACAAGTGTTGTCAATGTTCTCAATGTTTCTATGGCAGCAGGAATGGATTTCAGTGGTCCTTACTCCACAACTTTAACCTGTGGCATCTGATAATTGCTCCTTGTGTTCCTTTAACTAATCTTTTTTTCTATCTCCTAAGTTCATGAGAATATTTTCCTATATGCTTTTCCAGAAGCTTTACTACTTTGCCTACTTAGATCTATAAAACATCTGGGAGTGAATTTTTCCTAAGATGGACAGGAGGCGTCATGATTCTTGATTTCAAATAGTGTATTCAAGTATCCCAGAGTCAGTTATTGATTAGTGCTTACAACATAACATTTCTGTTATCCTTCATGATAAAGCAAGTGATCTTTCACAAATGGACCTGTTTCTTATATCCATGTGCAGTTATATTTTATATTTGTCCATCTTTGTGCAATGCGATGCTCTCTTAATCAGAGTAACTTTATAATATGTCCTATCATAGGGTAGTGTAAGTGGTAAAGCAATACTTGATTTTGCCATGGCTCTCTATGACTTTCCTGGCCCTTCACACACACGCACACACACGCATGCACATGCACACACGCACATATATGAATTATTTTTCTGTTGCCTACATATGTGCAGGTGTGTGCACACACATGCATGCAGCTTGCTGGGATTTTGATTGAGGCTTCTTTTCATTCATTGTTAATATTTGACATTTTTACAATATTGAAACTTCCAATCTAGGAGCATGATAAATCCCTACTTTTATTCATTTCCCTTAAAAAAATAAAAGCTTCATAATATATTGTACTTTGTCTGTGCAGAGCCCTTACACCTTTTGATTTATTCATAAGTATTTGATATTTTTTGTGTTATTTAAAATTATATAATTTAAAAATATTTACATTCCATTTTTTTGTTTCTGGTATACAAATATAAAATTAATTTATGAATATTGATCATACATACACTGTCCCCAGTGATATATGTGAGGAAATAATAGACATTCTATTCAGATAAATTTGGTGAGGATACCATGTTATGAATGGAAGATTTAATAATAATGTGATGTGCAAAGAGGAGTCATGAAAAGGAAAGAGAAAATTTTAAGGAATTAGTTGATATTGAGTTATGGCCAGAAGTAACCCATTACAAAACATTGAAAAGAGCAAGGTGTAAGGCATATATTTTAAAGTGTTTACACTTCCCCTTTTCAATAGAGTGGTCAGGGAAAGTTTCTGTGAAACAGATATATTTGAGAAAGGACTGAATGAAGTGAGGTAGCAAGACTTTTGAGAGTTTAGACATGAATATTCCAGGTTGTATAAAGAGCAGAAGCAACATCCTTGGGGGAAGAAGGAGCTTAAAATATTTGAGGAAGGGTAAAAAGTTAAATGTGCTTGGAGTGGAGTGAAGGAAGGAATGAGTGACAGCAGATGGTTTTGAAGAGCACTTCAAGGACAAGAAGACTGTCTTAAGAAGTTTAGACACAAATAGACATTTGCACACCAATGTTTATAGCAACGCTATTTACTATTGCCAAAAGATGAAACAGCCCAAATGTCCATCTATGGATGAGTGGTTAAACAGCTGTGGTAAATACATATGATGGAATATCACGCAGCTGTAAGACAGAATAAAGTCACGAAGCATGTAACAGCATGGATGGATCTAGAGGGTATTATGCTGAGTGAAATTGTTCAGAAACAAAAGGACAAATAGTGTATGGTCTCACTGATATGAACAAATATTAATCAGTGAATTTGGAGAATTTCAGTTAAGAACACAAGTTATCAAGAGATAGAAATAAGGTAGAGAGTGGACAATTGAAGGAATACAGACTGGGAAACAGAGCTGATTGTAAAAATTCAGAAATGGCTAGCACAATACTACCCGATTGTAGCAAATAGTATAAGTACATTGAATGAAGCTGATTGTGAGTGTGATCAAGGAAGAAGGACTGGGGCATGTATGAAGCCAGAAGGAAAGAAAGAGGATAAAGACTGAGATGATATAATTTAGGAAAGCATAGAGTGGACAATGATGGTGAATAAATGTACAGATTACAAAAATGTTTTTGGGCGGGCAACAGTGGCTCAGCAGGCAGAGTTCTCACCTGCCATGCCAGAGACACGGGTTCATCCAGGTCCCTGCACATGCAAAAAAAAGCAAACAAACAAAAAACATTTTTGCATGAGGAACAATAAGGAATGTCAGTATTGCAGGATGTTGAAAATAGATGACATGTGGGTAAAAGTACAATCAATGTAAACTAGGATCTATAGTCAATAATAATATCATAATATACTTCCACTGAATGTAACAAAGGCATTATGCCAAAACTAAATGTCAACAGGCAGGGCGATTAGGACGGGGGTCTGGATTTTTTATGGAAGAAAAGGAAGTGTCTTCAGATAGAATATGGTGGTGAAGGTCTGTCTATATACCTAGCTGGATTGTATGATGTGTGAATAAAATTATTTAAGAATGAACAGAGAAAAACAAGTGCTAAAGAAAATGTGAAGAAAGAGATGCACCTATTCATTCTTGGTAGGGAAATGAGAGGTGCAGTCCCTTGGAGGGCAGTGTGGTGGTTCCACAGGAGGCTGGGGGTGGGTTTGCCATATGATCCTGGGACTCCATTGTTCAGTATATACCTGGAGGAACTGAGTGTTGGAACATGAATGGACATTTGCACCGGTGTTTCTGTTGGCAGTGTTCACTATCCACAATGCATGGAGGTGGCCCAAGGATAGAGTGACTGAGGAATTGAACTATAGTATATATAATGGACTACTGAGTGGCCACAGGAAGGAATGAAGTTGTGAAGTGTGAAACTAGATGAGTGAACCTTGAAAGCTGTATATTGAAGGAAATATCAGGAACAAAAAGACAAATATTATCATGCCTCAATCATATGGAGTGTTCTAGTTTGCTAGCTGCCAGAATGCAATATACCAGAAATGGAACGGCTTTTAAAAAGGGAAATATTTTTATATTGCAAGCTAACAGTTTTCAGGCCATGGAAATGTGCCAATTAAAGCAAGTCTACAGAAATGTCCAATCTAAGGCATCCAGGGAATGATGCCTTGATTCAAGAAGGCTGATGAAGTTCAGGGTTTCTCTCTGAAGCAGAATGGCACATGGCTAACATGGCATCATCTGCTAGCTTCCTCTCCCTCTCCCTAGGAGGCATTTTCCTTCTTCATGTCTGAAAGCCACTGGCTGGTAGACCCTGCTTTGTGGTTCTGCGGTGTTCTTTGTTGTGACTTTCTCTAAACTCTGTCATTCTGCTCTGCCCTCTCTGAATCTCCAGTTTTCTCCAAAATATTTCCTCTTTAATAGGATTCCAGTAAAGTAATGAAGACCCACCTGGAATGGGTGGAGACATATCTTGACCTAATCCAGTTTAACACCCACTCTTGAGTGAGTCACATTTCCATGGAGATAATCTAATTAAAGTTTCCAACATACAGTACTTAATAGGGATTAGAGGAAATGGCTGCCTTTACAAAATGGAATTATGTAAAAACATGGCTTTTCTAGGGTACACACATCCTTTCAATCCAGCACATGGACTACCTTGAAGATAAAAATTCAGTGAACTAAAGTCAAGAGCATAGGTTGACAGGTTGGGTTTATTGTAAAGGGTCCTAGATCGTAAACTTTTACAGCAGTCACATTTATTAATGAGGCGCAACTGTTAATTTTAAACTCTGAGATGTTGAGCTGTTTGCATATAACATGGTCTTTCTCAGAAACTTCAGGTATTTATGGGACACCTGAGAATCAGAGTTAGAGCTCTGACGCTATGAAAATCAGCAATCCTCCCTACAGGAACTGTTGAAAATTTTGAAAAAGTGATCAGATATCGATTAGAGATATAAATGAAACTGATCTCCACAGGACTAAGGTATATCAGAGACTGGATAAAGGATGATATCATCCATATTTTAAAACTTCACCTTCTGTGTGGGACTAAAGGAGGAAATGTTTATTTGGTGCAAAATTTATACTATGGACAGTGCATTTCCTAATTTAAATTGTATTGTCAATTTAGTTGAACACCATTAGTGGCTGGAATCTTGAATAGGGCATGAGATTTTGCAGGTTTGTCCAGATCCGTGTGATGCCCTGATAAATCCCAGAGTGAATGGGCAATGAATAAAGAAGTATCTGCAAAGCCCCTTAGGGGGAATGGGGAGAAAAGGGACAATATTCAATTTACCCATTTGGAGAATTTCTGATATTCTAGCAAGCAGTGGGGACAACCAAATCAATAGGCCAAGCCCTAGAACCTGGGATTCCCCCTTATGAAACTTATTCTTGCAAGAGATAGGCTAAACCTACTTAAAATTAGGCCTAAGAGTCACCTCCAAAAAGCCTCTTTTGTTGCTCAGATGTGGCATCTCTCTCTCTAAGCTGACACAGTAAGTGAACTCACTGCCCCTCCCCCTACATAGGACATGAATCTCAGGGATGAAATCTCCCTGGCAATGTGCAATGGTAATCCCGGGATTAGCTGGGACCCAGCATCAAGGGATTACAAAAGTCTTCTTGACTAAAAGGGGGAAGAGAGAATTGAGAAAAAGTGAAATGTCAATGACTAAGAGATTTCAAACAGAGTCAAGAGGTTATACTGGAGATTATTCTTACACATTATACAGATATCCCTTTTTAGTTTATGTTGTATTGGAGTGACTAGAGGAAGTATCTGAAGCTGTAGAGCTGTGTTCCAGCAGCCTTGTTTCTTGAAGATGATTGTATAATGATATAGGTTTTGTAATGTGACTGTGTGATTGTGAAAATCTTGTGTATGATGCTCCTTTTTTCTAGGGTATGGACAGATTACTAAAACGTATAGGTAAAAAATAAACAAATAATGGAAGGACAAAGGTTAAAATAAATTGGATAGATGGTAATACTAGTAGTCAATGTAGGGAAGGCTAAGGGGTATGGTATGTATGAGTTCTTTATTTTATCTTTCTTTTTCTGAAGTGATGCAAATGTTAAAAAAATGAGCATGGTGGAATATACACAACTATGTGATGATATTGTGAGCCATTAATTGTATACTATGTATAGAATGTATGCTAAGAATGTTCGTATGTTTTGTTTTATCAATGAAAACATTAAAATAAAAATAAGTTTGGATCAGATAACATGAAAAGAGAAGCCAAAGTTGTGAATAGGTGGGTTGAGTTGGATTACATGGAATAACTCTATCAGGAACTTGAGGGGTGGAGGGGATGGAGTGGGAAAAGGAGAGGGAAGGAAGAGAGAGAGGATGAACAAAGTAGTGGAAAATATAGGGTAACATTGGGCCCACTAGAACAGATACTTTATTTGCCAGGAACTTTGAAATTTAATTTGGGAGATATCATACAAATTCTAATAGTGTCAGTAAAAGAATGGGTTATTTGAGAAAAAATAAAGGAGCAATGAATACTCTTGCCTTGTAGTTTCCATGTAGAGAAAAAACAAATTACAAAATAGCATTCTCCTGTGCCTATTAATTAAACTATGTCAAGGTCTAAAATATGCACTAATCCCATCTCAGGGGAAATAGACCTATAATAAAAGTATAAACATTCCTTCTACATACTAAATGGTGTATCTCAGATAGATTCCAAGTAGTGTTTGCGAACTACTGCTTCACAGATGTTTAGAGATAAAGGTAAGTCATATCAAGATTAAGATGTGAAAAATAGCAGGAGATATTGGGAAAGGTCTGATACTAAGCTAGTATAGAAAGATGGAGGAAAAGTCAAAGTATGAAGAGAAGATGAGGAAAGAAAGAACACACACCCATGACCTTTCAAGGCTACACAGATTTTCTTAAATGTTTATATACTGATGACCATCTAGTCTTGCAAAAATAAAGGGACTGTGAAGCTGATGAAGAAGGAGATGCATCAGTATATCCTTTATAAGTTTAGCTGTTGTTTCTGAACTCGTCTATAGGTGCCTAAAGGTGAATAGCAAGAGGGCAAGGACTAACAATCCCTATTTTCCAGAGCATTGCCTGCTATAATAAAGGTGGCCATTTAATATGTTATTGAATAAAAAGTGTGAATATGTGGATCAAGAATTGTGGCTCTGACAGATTTTTCTAAATTTAGGTCTCAGGGCAAGGGTGATGAAGCAGCTGAAAAAGAAAATAAGCTTACACGATGGCAGGACAGCAGTGAGACTGGGGGCTTAGGCAATGATGAGATGAGAAGGTAGACTCTCATCTTCTCATTTCTCTCATGATTAACTGAACATGAGATGAAGTGAGTAAGTGGATTGTGCGCAGATGGTTATAACAGAGTAGACTAAGGCGGAGCCAGAGGAAATGGCTTCTAGATAAAATTCCATGTAGTGCCTGGGTGTTATGTAGCAAAAAATTAAATAAAAAAAAAAGCAGTTGGAACCCAGTCTTATTTTGGAACCCAACACAGATTGGGTGATAGATGAATACATCATGAAACAACAGGCCATTATACGTTTGAGGAAAGAGCAAGTTGCTTTATACAATATTTAGAGACTTGGAAATGACGTTGTCTCAGAGAGGAGATAGGATCAGTTTTGAGAACCCACTTCGATAATCTATAGCAATTAGTAGGATGAATTTATTTTGAGGGAATGTAGCCATATTTTACTTTTCTGAGTTTTTGCTATACACATCTTCTGTGCCCAGGGTGATGACACTCCAACTTCCATCATTCTCTTAAATCTTAGGTACTAACATCCACTTTGTTTTTGTCCTTCTTTCCATGTGAAATAAAATTTATTTTCATATTTTATATTTACTCTTTTATTCTTCGTTTAAATTTATTCTCCATGGGATTTATCTTGACCCTCCCTTTATACCTACAATGATCTGGGCATACTTTTATCATAGCCCTTGCAATGCAGTTCCCAAATTTCAACTTTGGAATTTTATCTCCCTCACTATCAGTGGTCTTCTTGAGAGCATGTGACAGGTCTTACTTAAATATGTATTGCAATTGCCTAATTAAGACTGGCCTACAGGAGATCTCTTACATACTTGATGGAATAAATTGTGAGAATACCTCTCTATGTTCTCTTTGTATTCTCCACAAAAGAAAGAGAAAATAATTGGATCATTACCTTTGATTTTCTCATTACAGAACTGAGAACTCCAAAGAGCTCCTCCCTGGGTTCAGTAACCCAAGTTTACATATTATTCTCCTTCCTAAAAGAATTTCCCAAATTATCCCACATCTCTGCCATTCTTCATAGGCTTCAGATGGGCATAGTTATTTGCCAAGCACTTATTTTTTAATGGATTTAAAGTAGGGTTCCTAACCTTCATATGAATTTCTTTCTGACTTATGCCACTCAATTATTCTCCCAATATTCTCATATTCCTTAATTTGAATAAAAACTTTTGTAAAATTCTATACAATAACAGTTGTTCACATTTTCTGTAGAACTAGTTTTACTGAAATGGTTGCCTACTGATAAACATCCCCAATGTTAAGTTCTTAAAATTTTTAATTTACTGTAAGTTAAGACATTTTGCATAATCTGTGTAGGTGTTACAATTCAAAATCTGTTAATAGTTCTTTTTGACTAAAAAGAAGACATCCATAAAGACACTAGTATCTGAAGTAGATAAATAATTGAGTAAGAAATAAATTGTGGGGTAATTACATTTTTTCTGCTTTTTCCGTGTCCACATACATTGCTGATGATATTTGAAAACTCTCCTGTGCTCAGAATTTAGCCACCCTTCCAAACTGTCTCATGTCCGGACAGTTTCTTTAACGGTAAAGTTGCTTTATGGACTCTCCAAACAAGAGGCAAACTCTCAAACAAGTATTCTTCTTAATTGCAAAATACCTTTGCAAAGGATATCACTCTCTTTGTCTTAAGTCATTTAACAAATATGGTAAATACAATTATTTTTTTCTTGCAAAACCACTTATGATGGTAACTGAATTTTTTATTTTCTAAAACACCACACTGAAATCATTACTGTCTGGCAACTTTTTACTTAATTCATTTATTTAATAAGCTTTTAAAATTGATAACTTACATTTGGCAGACTCTTATAATGCATATGAATAATCAAAGATAAGTTGTTTTCTCTGCTTTCAAAATTATACTCTCCAGTATTCATAAACACATGTATAATACACACTCACATACACAAAAACACACAGTGATATGCAAACTAAATTTGTGGTTCTCTTATTTCCCAAAGGGAAGGAGTGGTTAAGGTTAAACATACAAATTAACCATGTGCAATAAGCAAAAATACATGTAAATCTACCAGATACTTTGGAACTTAATTTTCCCCACTTATTACTGGTTACATTTTAATTATGAATTTCCATCTGGCAGAGAGATATTCATCTTCCTTCCTTTCATTATGCCCTAATTTTTAGTTGGGAAAATAGCTGAAGAGTCAGGTTGAGGGTAGTGTGACAGTGGCTCAGTGGCAGAACTCTCACCTGCCATTCCAAGAGAACTGGGTTCAATTACTGGTGCCTGCCCATGTGAAAAAAAGAAAAAGAAGAGAGAGTGAGGTTGATTCCTTTTCTGGTGCTGTTTGCATATGGGGAGGTTGTGAGAATGTGAGGAGAACATTGTAAGACCTTTCCAGATGGAAATAAAAAGAATAATTACAATGATAACTGCATTTTTACTAGGAATCTGGACAATGGGAAGTCAATAACTCTGACATGCACACCAACGAATTTTGGCAGAAGAAAGGCTATGCTTAATGACACTCAGTTCCATCCTTCTTCATTTCTCCTGTTGGGAATTCCAGGACTGGAAGCTGTGCACACCTGGATTGGAGTCCCCTTTTTCCTGGTGTATCTTGTAGCACTGCTGGGGAATTCGGCTGTCCTGTTTGTGATCCAGACTGAGCAGAGTCTCCATGAGCCCATGTATTACTTCCTGGCCATGTTGGACTCCATTGACCTCGGCCTGTCCACAGCCACCATCCCCAAAATGCTGGGCATCTTCTGGTTCAATCTCAGGCATATATCTTTTGGAGGCTGCCTTTCCCAGATGTTCTTCATCCACTTCTTCACTGCCATGGAGAGCATAGTGTTGGTAGCCATGGCCTTTGACCGCTTCATTGCCATCTGCATCCCCCTCCGGTACACCGTGATCCTCACCAACAAAGTCCTGGGCACCATAGCAGGCGTTGCCATCCTGCGGAGTCTGTGCATGATTGTTCCATTGGTGTTTCTACTCCTGAGGCTGCCATTCTGTGGGCACCGTGCCATCCCTCACACCTACTGCGAGCACATGGGCATTGCCCGTCTGGCCTGTGCCAGCATCAAAGTCAACATTGGAATTGGCCTTGGCAACATTTCTCTTTTATTGTTGGATGTGCTCCTGATCATTCTCTCCTACGTCAGAATCCTCTCTGCTGTCTTCCGCCTGCCCTCTCGGGAGGCCCGACTCAAAGCTCTCAGCACCTGTGGCTCCCACATTGCTGTTATCTCAGCTTTTTTCACCCCAGCATTTTTCTTTCTTGACACACCGTTTTGGGCACAACATCCCTGGATATATCCATATCTTCTTGGCTAATCTATATGTGGTTGTACCTCCAGCCCTCAATCCTGTAATCTATGGGGTCAGGACCAAGCAGATTCGGGAACGTGTGCTGAAGATTTTCTTTAAGAAAGATAACTAACCATTCAGATATCTTGGAGGGTTTGTGTTATAATTCATTTTCCCCTATGTTAGAAGTGAAGTCTCTGCTCTCTGACACATTAGAAAATAGGAAAGAAAGCATATTATTGAGAGTAGTAAAATTATTTATGCTTAAGTTGAAGATTTTTAATAAAAGATAATAGTATCTTGATTTTATTGAAATCTGGGTCAATTGTGAATCCACGTGCAAAAAAGAAAAAGATGAATGCAAACTCTTACCTCACATTACAGAGGGAAAAAAAAGACTTCAAATAGATTATAGATGTAAATATCATACTAAAACAGAAAAATTAAATGCATAATAGAAAATCTTCAAGATGTTGGGTCAAAGATTTTTTAGATCTGAAACTGATAGCCAAGAAATTTTAAAAAAATGATACAGTGGAATTCATCAAAATAAAAACTTTTGGGGCTTAAAAGACATCATTATGAAAATGAAAAAGCAAGTCATAGGTTTGCAGAAAACACTTGCAAATCATATATATGAGTAAGAAATTATCTAAAATATATAAAACTCATACCACCCAGTAAGACAAATTACCTTATTAAAAATAAGCAAAATGTTTGTATTACCTTTTCTCAGGAAAGTTACACATTTCGTGAATAAGCTAAATTGACACTAATATTCAAGATATCAGCTGCTCCATTCCCCATTAACATAGCATGTGTAGGGACCCAGGAAATACATGGACTCCCAACCCAGATCCAGGTGAGAGAGAGACAGTGAGTACAGGGACTGATCAAATTGTTATTTCAAATTTATAATTGAATAAATATGTTGATAGTTGGTGGAACCTTGACTTGATTTCTTGGATTGTGGTGAATCGTCTTGTGCAAGTGGAAGCTTCTGAAACTGCACCCTCTTGCCCCATCCAAGATAACAAGTAAATCAAGACAAACTACATTTCAGGGATGGTGATGTCTGTCAGATCCCCATTTAATTCACCAATTTGATGCTTAAAAACCCAAATGAATCTTAATCAGTGACAAAGGATCATTACAAACTTAACCAAGCAGTAGCCTCAATTATGCAATATCTTCTAGGGTAGATAAATACAGCTTTCAGTATGCGGATACAGTTATTGGAATGGGAAATGTGTTCTTTTCCATTCATAGCAAAAAAGAAGTTCAGAATCAGTCTGTGCTCCTGTGCAGAGAGCAAGAGTGTAGATCATATTCTTTCGTCAGTGCTACATTAACTCTCTCACCATCGATCATAATGGATTCTGAAGGTATTTGAACTATCTGAACAATTCACTGCGCATCTCATTGGTCCACAAAATTGATGGTATTCTAAATGGGTCAGATCATTAATAGAGGTCTTTATTAGACATGCAGATGCAAGATAGGAAACAAATCTAATGAACTTCACAGTGTCAATCACATAATGAATTCTGTAGGAATCCAGGGACTATTAAAAGTGCTGTTAAAAGCTAAGGTGCCAGCTTTGAGATAATACCTGAAATAATTGATCCTGATTATCACGAGGTAGTGTGGGTGGGCCACAAACTGAGTTCAAGAGAGAATATATTTAACATGCAAATGATTCACAAGAATGATATACAGTTTGGTGCTTTCAAATACAGTTTTATAAAGGAACCGAACAAATTCAATTCTTGTGAGAGAAGAACTTGGTAACTAGTCACTCATACGTCTCAGGTTTTAGGAGTCAGATTTAAAAAAGATATCTTGAACCGTTAGGATGTTAATTTAGATGAGAACAATGTAGAATAGATAATGGAGAAGGGAGATGGTAAGTGTAGTTATGGAATTGAGATAAATTGAAGAAACAGGGACTTTAATTCATTTCATTAACCTCTTTTGAATAAATTCTTCAAGAAACAAAATTGAGCAGGATTCAGGAGAAGCTGTTTTCAGAGAGGTAAATAGATGATAAGAACCAATTAGCTATGACCGTCATAAAAGATAGTTTGTATTAGATTCTGGAATGTTCCATCTAGATCCTGTCTTCAGAATTGACACATTCATAACCCATTTGCTTGTAATATCAAATCTTGGTATCCAATGACTGAATCTCTCATTGGAATTTCTCTCAAATGCCAGGAACTGTCTTGTGCAACATTGTTCCACAGCAGTGTGCTATTTCCTATTGGCTTGTAAGGATAGAATGCTATATTTTCAGGAGTAAGCCTAGAACTAGCTTTCTAGTTTGCTAGTTACTGGAATGCAACACACCAGAGATGAATTGTCTTTTAATAAAAGGAGATTTATTTTGTTAGTTCTTCAGAGGAAAGGCAGCTAACTTTCATCTGAGGTTCTTTCTTACATGGGAAGGCTCAGGGTAATCTCTGTTGGCCTTCTCTCTAGGCCTCTGGGTTCCAACAACTTCCCCTGGAGTGATTCTTTCCTGCATCTCCAAAGGCCTGGGCTGAGTTGCGATTTCTGAGATAAGGTATGCCGAGCTGCTTGGGCATGAATGATGTTAAGTCAAACGTCATTCATTGCAGCAGGCGCGCCTCTTAGCCAACTGCAGATGTAATGAGCAAGAGATAAGGTTCATGTACCATTGGCTCATGTCCACAGCAACAGAACTAGGTTGCTGGCCATGTTGACACCTGAATCTAACTACCACACTATGTAAATGTAGCTATTACTGAAAATTAAAATATATAAATTTATAATTAAATAAATTACATTACAAACAAAGGCAATCTTGAAACTCATCCATTTCTAGCTATTTTACTATGTTTTACTTTTATCAAGTCCTTTAGGGTAATTTATATTGTTGTCTCTATGGTGTGCCACTATGTATCTCTTCTTAACTCTGAGATCAGTGATGTTGTGGTGGTAGCTTGAAATTGGCCCTGGTGGGAATATTTACACCATAAAAATCAGCAAAGATTGCAAAGTGCATTGTTTTTATTTCGCTTTGTTTCTCTCCAGAAAGCTGGCTGTTAAACATTTACCACACCACAACAATGGTTGTTTCCCTTGCCAATGGGCATCACACAATGATGATCTGACAGGTGTGGGGAAGTAAAGTCCTGGCTTTCTTGGCTTCATTGGAGACAACTCTGAGGTTCCAGAGCTTTCCAAAGGACCAGCTGAAATCTCAGTTGCAATTGCCTTGATTATTAGTCCCTCTCTCTGTCCAATCCAAACGTTCTTACAGGTGTACCTCCTGAGAGCATTCCTCAATAAGTCTATGAAGCTCTCCCCCTTACAATTTGTATTCAGGGAATTAAGTTGAAGACAATATTCTTTTTGAATAGTGTACTTCCAACATTTTTGTATCATGCTTTAAATTTTTATTGTGAGATTCTCCAAAGCTAATGTCTTATTTCCCTTGATTCTTTCAAATTAGTTTTGTCTTTGATTTCAGCAAATTTGCTTGCTGTGCCTTGGTTCTAATTTGCAATCATTAGTAGTATATACATTTGTACCGTTTTGGAATGAATGCAGATGTCTTTCATTGGTTTAGGAAACTATTCAGACATTGACTTCTGGGCCAATGTCTATCTCCCTGCCTCCTGAGAATACAATTAAACCTAAGTGTTTTGGTTATCTATTGCTGTATAACAAACTACACCAATTGTTAGTGGCATGAAACACAATCATTTAATTCAGCTCATGGGTTTTATTGGTTAGGAATTCATAAAGGATATAATAGGGGTTGTTCTCAGATGGGGTAACTCTGATGGCTGAGGGGGACCCAAACGACTGGGGCTGCAACAGGTTTTGCTGGATGGACAATTTCTAAGATAACTTCTTTACTCTCATGGCTTGTCTGAGACTCTTGAGCAGAGTACTTATCTGTGACCTCTCCTGTGTGGTGGTCAACAAGGCAAACTTTTTAGGAAGACTTCAAGAGTTAGTGTTCTTAGCAATGCAAGACTGAAGATCTATGATCTTGTTTGATCCAGCTTTAGAAGTCACAGAGCTTTTTTTCCACCATGTTATATTGATTGAACTAGTCATAACTGTCTAAACTAAAGGGGAGGGAACACAAAGTCTTATTGCGTCTTGGGAGGAGTGTCAATGATTTTAAAAGATCACAGTCCACCGTACAGCCACAATTATTTTCATTCTTTCCATGTGCAAAAGCGAAACAAACACTCCTTCTTTCCTCAGACTCTACAAAATTCCTATCCATTATGAGGATGGTGTTTTGGTTTGCTAAAACTGTCAAAACGCAATAGACCAGAAGCAGGCTGGCTTATACAATGGGATCTATTAACTTAAAAGATACAGTTTTTAGGCCATGAAAATGTCCAACTCAAGGTAACAACAGGATGATATCTGAATTCTGAAGATAGGCTCTCTGCATCTGAGCTTCCTCTGTCACATAGCAAGGCACATGGCAACATTTGCTGGTGCTTCTCTCCCAAGTTTCATTGCTTCTAGCTTCTGGCTTCAGTGTCTTCCTCTCTGTATTTCTGGGGGGGAGGGGTTTTGAATTTCATCTCTGGGCCTTTTCTGTGTGTGCTTTATCCTCTTGTAAGAACTCCAGTAAGGGGATTAAGCACTACCTTTAATGGCATTGGTGACATCTTGATTGATATAACCTAATGAAAAGTCACACCTATAATAGGTTTGTACCAACAGGAATGGATTAAAAGAACATTGCTTTTTCTGGAGTACATAATAGCTTCAAACTACCACAAATGCTATCATGCTTACTCTTAAGTTACAGTATCTCATCATCTAAATGAGGTCTAGGTACAAATGAGGTTTGCTTTCTTGCATCTGATTTTTGTTTGTCTAGAGACCTGTGAATTAATAAGGAAACTATCTATCCCACACATGTTGAATATACAGTGATAGGACAGGCATGAGATAATCACACCATATATTCCAACTCCAAAAAAGGAAAAGAGAAGGAATGCAGCAGTCACTGACCCATGACAGTTTTGACTTCAAATCAGCACCATTTCAGTACATTGATTAGTCCTCTGGAAGTGTTCCTTCAGGCTCTTGATTCTGCTGTCTAGCCTTTTGTTTCCTGAATTTTCTTAAAAAGTAGCTAGTGCTGCCACCTGAATAATTTTTCTTGGTTTGCTAGCTGTTTGTAAAAATTCAGTGGTCTAAAAGTTTATTTTCTTTCTTACTGTTTCTGTCCCTTTCAGCCCAAATAATTATAATCCCTTTACAATTTTATGGGTTTCTTATTTATCAAATTACAAGTCAAGTCCAGTAGACAAAAGCCACAACTAAAACTCTCTTCAGGGTAAGTCCTTCCATGTCTTGGATGAAGTTGGTGTGGGATAATGTCCTCAAGACCCTTGGAAGCCTTACAGTTATAAAAGAGTCTGTGAAACATTTCCTCAAGTTTTTGTAAGGACTTTTTGTCAATCAGAAAAAAACTATGAGAGACTAATTTTAGTCTTTCTGATATTATATCAAAGGTTTTACAATTACATCCATAATTTGACCTTTGCCTGTAAGCGCGTTTCTCAATTTGAGAAGTTTTTGCCGTCAAGATAATCTGAGAAAAAGAATCAGCTTTATTTCTGAAACTGGCAAGTCTGGCTCCTATATATTTCTTGTGAACTTTGGTTGAAAATGTAACAATCCCTTTTTAAATCAATTTCTCCATCCAAATTTTATTATATCTAGCATAAAGAAACCATGATGCACTTCAAATATTTTCTTCAAATTTTCTTTAGTTAAATCCTCTATTTCATTATGAGTATTTTTTATTTTACATGTTACTAAAACCAACAGCTTGCCAAAACTTCCTGTCTCTCTATAAAAGTGTAGCCTTCCCTTCAGCTCTCAGTTCTGTTTTCCTCACTTCTTTCTTGCCCTCACCTTCAGCATCCTTAAGCCACTCAATCTTAAACTCTATTCTTGGCTCTCAAATGTAACATGTTTTGTGTTTTATTAATGTGGCACTTGCTTCAGCATATCATTTAGCATTCTCTTTGGTATCCTTTTGTGTGTATTAAACATTGCAAAACCTACTGGAATAATTCCACAAATCAAGTATTTTACCATGCTTGCAGGTTCTGTAGGTCAGGAATTCATAGCAGGTAAGGCTTTTCTCTACCATATCTGCAGCCTCGGTTGGGATGACTCATTTGCCGAGAGTGACTTAAACAAATAGGAGACTGCAAGAGGTGGAGCTTGATGATACAAAGCTGTTTTCTGTCTTATTTCTCTGGTGTTTGTACTGAGATGGTGGAGGGATGAGCTGGGACTCTTGTCTTCAGCCCTTGCATGCTAGAACACCATGTGTGACCATCTTAAGGCAGTTGGGTGACTTATTTGGAACCTCAGACAACTAATAGTATTTGTTCTTAACAGTACAATGCAGCTGTGTAGTCTTTTATGAACTAATCTCAGAGATCGCATAGTGTCACTTCTGTATTTTGTTGACAGTGGACTGGAGGATAATCAAATAATTGTAGCCATATTTTAAACCACCAAATTCATTTTGATTATTTCATTTTTTCCCACCTGTCTTTAGTGCTCATTTCTGTGTTTTTAAATTCTTTTCACTGGCTGTGGTTTATTTTTTAACAGTTTTATTCACACACCATATAAACCATCCTAAATGTACAATCAATGACTCATGATCTAATCGCATAGTTATAACTTCACCATCACAAAACATGTGAGAACATTCCCATTTCCTCTGAAAAGAAAGTTAAAAACAATCCCATACCCTTTCCTATGTACCCCTATTATTGGTTTAGTTTTGGTTTAGTTCCTTTGTCACAATTAATGAAAGAATATTACAATGTTGCTGTTAATTACAGACCTCAGTTTGGATTAATTGTATTTTTCCATATACCACCGCAATATTAACACCTTGTAATAATGATATACATTTGTTTTAGTTGAAGTAAAAAACTTTTTTATATTTGTACAATTAACCACAGTTATCATCTACACTGGGTTGCAGAAAGTTTTTTACGGTCTCAGATTTAGCCTCTAGCTTTCCTTTTGGTGACAAAACTAACCCAAGTATTCCTCTTTCAGACATACTCACATGCAGCTTTGTTAATCACACTTACAATATTGTGTCTCCATCACACAGTGTTGTGCTATCTGTTTCTGAACCTTTACAGTCAATCTTCCTCAATATTCTGTATGCTATAAGTATCAATTGCCCAAACTCAGCCCTCTTTATATCTCCTGATAGCCTATGCTCTTGAATTTAACTCTCAGACTTTGCTCGTTATAGCTAGTTTGTATTAGTGAGACCATACAATATTTGTCCTTTTGTCTCTGGCTTATTTTGTGCAGCATAATGTCCCTAAGTTTCATTTATGTCATTGCATGCATCACGACTTTATTCCTTCCTGAAGCCCCTGATATTCCATGGTAGGTTTGTCCTTACATTCATCAGTTGATGGGCTCTTGGGCTGCCTCCTTTCACTGGCAATCATGAATCATGCCACCATAAACATCAGAGTGCAAATGTCTGTTCATGTCCCTGCTTTCAGCTCTTCCTTAGTATACAATCAATAGCTCCAAGTATAATAACATAGTTATGCATTTACCATCACAATCTACATAAAAAAATTCCAATTTTTTCTGAAAAGAAAGGAATACAAATTCTATACCTATCCCTTATATCCCCCTATTATTGACATTTAGTTTTAGTATAGTGCCTTTCTTACAATTAATGAAAGAATGCTACAATGCCACTGTTAACTATAGACCTTAGTTTGTATTAATTTTATTTTTCCCATATACTATTTCCATGTTTAACACCTTGTAACAGTGACATACATTTATGCTATTTCATGTAAACACTTTCTTATATTTGTGCAATTAACCACCATCATCATCCACTCTGTTTCACTAAATTATTCAGTCTCAGTTTTTATCCTCTAGCTTTCCTTCTAGTGACATACATAATTCTAACCTTCCTCTTTCAACCATACTCACCTTCAAATTTCTGTGTTATACCTGCAATATTGTACTACCCTCACACAATATTGTGCTATCCATTTCTGAACCTTTACAATCAACTTTATTCAAAATTTTGTACTCTTTAAGCATCAATTGCTGGCTGTGTTTTAACCTGGTTATGTTAATCCGACTCATTCAGAGGTTGATGAACGTTTTTGCAGGTCAGATAGTAAATATTTTAGGCTTTGTGGGCCACATATGGTCTCAGTCACACACATTGCTTCTTTTTTAATCTGTCATGAATGCAAAACAATACTTAGCTTGATAGCTAGATAAGAACAGACCAGGGACTGAATTTAGTCTACAGGCGATAGTTTTTGACCCTAAATTTTATTTAAGGATAATTAATATTCTCTTATACTTATCCACTGAGTTCTCATTTTGTTTTCATATTTCATTTTTAAAATTCCCTTTTGAGTCTTGTTATAGATTCTACTTCTTTTGTGAAATTCTCCATCTCTTCATCTCTTTTCTTGAACATAATAATCACAGTAATTCTAAAGTTCCTGGATGATTTCTGGTTATCTGGTGGATAGATAGCCTCTGTTTTGTTTTCTTTGTCCTCTTTTTTGTTTTTCCTGGTAGCTTTTTATTGAAGGCCAGAGGATCTGTTTGAAAAGTTTTGAAGACATTATTTCTCTACAGAGAATGTTTCTCTTCTCTGCCAGATTACATCTTTGCTTTCAAAGTCTGAGATTACAATGTTTGTAAGGCCGTGTCTACCCTTCTAATACTGCCCCAGGGGTCTTTGTTAGACATAATAATCTTTGGTATGTCCAGTTTGCTAATTTTTGTCTCCTTAGCACCACAAAACTGCCAAAATTATGCTCTTTGTTCATTTGCTTTTTCCTCTTATCTTATGAAGATTAAGAATCAGGAAATAGCCTAGTAGATGAGTAGTGTTAATTTGGGAGCTCATTTCATTGTAGCTCTCTCTTTTTGTTTTTTTGTATGCTATATGGCAGAGGTCACATTTCATTGTTTTTCCATATGAGTATCACCTCATTGTAGCACCATTTGTTGAATTTTTATTTGATTGGGAAGTACATGGAATGGGAATTTATGGAACGGGTCTTCTGCATGGCAGGCAAAAATTCTACCCCTGAAATACCCTTACACCCCCATTAATGTTTTCTTTTTTAATTGTGAAAGTAATATATACCAAAAAGCAATAAATTTCCAAGTACATCTTAACCAATAGTTATAGAAGAGATTTAATGTTTGGTATGGGCTATAGTTTTATGATTTTTCATTTTTTATTCTGGCTCTTTATATCTCTTTTCACTCTGGGATCTTGGTTCCTCAACCCTGGCCGGCTTTCCATCATTAAAAATGACTTCTGCCTCTCAGCACTGAAAATTTTATAAAATTTCTGTGGGTTTCCTTGCCTCAGAAGTGGCTGCCCTCTGCCCTGGTGTTTGGCATTTTTTCCTGCTCCTATAATCATTGCACAACCAGTGGGGAAAATAGTAAGAAAAAGTTAGGCTCACTTTAGTGATTTTGGACTATCATATCTTAAAAAGTCTTTCATCCAGATAGTTCATAAGGAGTAAGGAAAAGGAATAAACAAATATATAAAAATTTAAGCTATACACAGATGCTATGGAAAAAGAAGAGCAATGGAAAATTAATGTAATATGTCAGTCAAGAAGATGGCAGAAAATCATTTTAGCAGCCCAAGTGTTAGCCAGGAGTTCAGAATTTTAATTTTGAAAACAGAAAAATATACAGAATCTTTCATTGAAAGAGAAAAGGTAGATGACATTTTCTCTGTAGTTACAGGGTAGGGAGGGAAATTTTTGGGAGAACGTTCCAGTGAATATCATTTAGTCTATACCAAGAACCCAGGGACACTACACTCCCCATCCAGGGATGTAGGTATCAAGATAAATGCCTCTTCTTTGCTCAGGAATGTGAGGTCCCCAGAGAGAGGCCAGATGTTTTAAAGTTTAACCTTTCAGAGACATTCACAAATCAAGGGAAGACTGTATTATGCCGGTGATAACTGTGGACCATAGCATGGGAGATGAGGGATGAATGCATCGTAATCTCTGATAGACTGAGGGGGAGAAAGCAAGTATGTGATACAAACAGTTGGAAAGAAAATGAAGAGAGAACATACAGGAAAGCTTTAGGCATTTCAAATTTTATACCCATGGCTACATAGACCTTCCTACAAGTATATATATCTCTATCCAATGTTGCACCTAAATAGCCATAGATGAGATGTACAAGAAGACTCTGTATCAGTTCATCTATTGTTTTTCACCTTTTATATTAGAGACCAAATATGAACACCAAGAGGTCAAATACAAAGTTTTCCTGGTATATAGCACATTTCTTGGTCTAGTATATAAAATCAATAAGTAAATTTTGGGGTAAAGGGATTCATGAATTAATGCATTTTGAACCATGGTTGTGAATCCTGGTAGAGTTATTTGTTTCTTCCGTTTTGTCATCAATGGGACCCAAGAACAACGTGAGCAGGAAGCTGGGAAATGAGATAAGGTAGTTTCGTAGCAGCATATGCCATGGGACTGGGAATTAGGCAAAAATCAAATGACAAGGTGTAGAGAAGGGTTTCTCAACCCAGACACCACTGACATTTTAGGATGGATAATTCTTGTCCTAGTGTTTGAGAACCACTGATGTAGAGAACCTCTTCCCCTTATCTTCATAAGTAACAGGACAGCAGATGGTGGAGCAAGATGGACAGTTGTAAGGAGTTGATGGGATAGGGTAAAGTAACAGAATGCAGACTTGGGAAGATTCTTGTTTGGTATATGTTCATTTCAGGGCATCAGAGGTTGTAGGCTCAAAAAGGAGAGGGTGGAGATTAGTCTCATCACCATTCCAGGCAAAGATTGGTGGATCTATGAATAAATGTTGACAGAATGAATAAGCATATACTTATGGAATGAATAAGTGTTTGGTTGCTTTGTACATTGTTTATTGATTTGAAATGTGACTGTTTGCATGCTCAGGAGGGTGCTAATTCTGGCAATTCCTGCTGGAAAATCAGTGTGGAGAATAGGATAGGCTTCCTGACTTTGAATAAAATGGTAAAACTTCTATGACCGCATGTTCTAGGCAGGAATCGAGAGTGACCTAGGCAGTGTTCACTTGAAAGTATAGTCATCAGTCTCACAATCTGGAGAAGTTGATGGGGAAGGTCCCTTTTCCATATATAAGCAGGTTAGATAGGATCTGAATCGGAAATAGCTCAGAAATTTGTAAACCTTTTAGGTATTCCCAATTAGCCTTCCCAAGAGAGATTTACCAATGTGTTTGAGATTTTGAGATTGAGTGAATGATCAGACCATTTCAATTTAAAATATTTCACAAATATCCAAGATGCATCCTATCTTCAAAAGTCTCTGTGTAAAATATAAGTATTTCCTTATCTTTTTTCATGATCCAATATATTTTGCATAAAGATGGCTTTTGGAGGACCTTGTTAAGGTGGAAAAATTTTCGCTAAGTATCTGGGATATGCTGGTTGCTGTTTTGCCTTCTCTTTCTCACTCATTCACTTAACAAACATTTTACTTCAGAATTCATATGTGTTAAATACTGTTAGGCACATGAACAAACAAACATGAACTTGTCAGAAGTAAATGCATGCAAACAAACATATATATTTTAAAGATACTCATGTTCTCCAGTAAGGGACTGGATTGGGTTATACAAATTAAATATTCTTTGTGCACCTTAAATGCACAGTGTGTGACATCACTAGATGCAAAGAGCGAAGACATTTATTATTTTCATCTGTTTTCTTTTTGACACCTTACCCACTATATATCTATCTGATGGATGGATAATTTTCTCCCCTTCTTCTGTTCAGGAATGATATAGGGAAGAGTGAGGCTGGCTCTATTCCTAGAGCTCTCTGATGCTCAGTTAAAGGTGGAAAAAAAGTTTGGATAACATTCAATGAGAAAAAAAGAATATTACAATATTATTTTGCATTGTACCAGGAATTTGGACAAAGGAAGAAGAAGAGCAAACATCACTAATGGGAAGTCATCATCTAATCTGATAAACACAAGAGCAAAAAGTGGCAGGGAGAATGTCCTTTAATCCAAAAAGATGGTTAGCAATGATAGCCAGGTCCATTCTTCTTCATTTCTCCTGTTGGGAATTCCAGGACTGGAAGCTGTGCACATCTGGATTGGATTCTCCTTTTTCCTGGTGTATCTTGTAGCACTCCTGGGAAATTTGGCTGTCCTGTTTGTGATCCAGACTGAGCACAGTCTCCATGAGCCCATGCACTACTTCCTGGCCATGTTGGGCTCCATTGACCTTGGCCTTCCTACAGCCACCATCCCCAAAGTTCTGGGCATCTTTTGGTTCAATCTCAGACATATGTCTTTTGGAGGCTGCCTTTCCCAGATGTTCTTCATCCACTTCTTCACTGCCAGGAGAGCATAGTGTTGGTAGCCATGGCCCTTGACCACTACATTGCCATCTGCATCCCCCTCCGGTACACCGTGATCCTCACCAACAAAGTCCTGGGCATCATAGCAGGCGTTGCCATCCTGCGGAGCCTGTGCATGCTTGTTCCACTGGTGTTTCTACTCCTGAGGCTGCCGTTCTGTGGGCACCGTGCCATCCCTCACACTTACTGTGAGCACATGGATGTTACCCATCTGGCTTGAGTCAGCATGAAAGTCTACATTATGCTTGGCCTTGGCAACATTTCTCTTTTATTGTTGGATGTGCTCCTTATTGCTCTCTCCTATGTCGGAATCCTCTCTGCTGTCTTCTGCCTGCCCACCTGGGAGGGTTGACTCAAAGCTCTCAACACTTGTGGCTCCCACACAGGTGTTATCTTAGCCTTTTCTTACCAACATTTTTCTTTCTTGACAAGTCCTTTTGAGCCACAGCGTCCCCCGATGTATTCACATTTTACTGGCTAATTAATATTTGATTTTCCCCTCCAACCTTCAATCCTGTAATCTATGGAGACATAACCAAGCAGATTCAGGAGCCAGTGCTGAGAGTTTTAGTCCAAAAAAGATGGTTAACAATCAATGGACTGAGCAGATCTTAGAATTTTTGTTTCTTCCATATGTTCATAAGTAGAGCTCCATAATTTAAAAAGATAGAAAATCGAGGTGCAAATGACTGCAAAGTTAATACCATTACTTTCCCACCATGTTGAAGCCTTTGCACTTAAGAATATCATTGAGTTTATTGATGACAATATTGGAATCCATAAAATTGTATTTTTACCAAGTGCTTTCATTTACATTCTTTCTAATCAAGGTAGACCTATAAACTAGTCAATATTTTTCCATATTTTCAGATAGCATGATATTTTGATTTGTGAAATGTCTCACCTCTAAATCTCACTGTTAGGTAGGTAATTAAGACAGATACCTTTTAAAATGTAGCAGTTTCTGAATCACCAGAGGTGATAAAAAATAATAGAATGAAATATTCTCAGAGTTCTAGATAGTTTTGGTGACAGTACTCTTAAAATAATAACGACAATATATAACTCTATTTAGCATTCACTATTCTAAACACATTAGTCATATTAACACATGTATTTCCTAAGTAAATTCTATGGTGTAATTACTTTTATTATTTCCATTTCACATGGATTACTGTGGCTCAGTAAGTTCTTAATGAGGTGTGATTGAGGATTTAGATCCAGGAAACTAGGGAAACATAAGAAGTAATGCATTTAGAGATGGAATAAAGACAACAGGGAATAATGGTGCATAATTATGGAAGTTACATTCATTAAATATACATGTATGAACTTCTACATGTAGCATGTTTTACATTGGCATTTGGTGATAGCTGGATGAAAACCCATAGTAAGACATATAGGCTGTTAAGGTTTAGAATATCATGCTATGAGGTTACATATTCATGTTTGGAGGGAGGTTAGAAACTTGTAATAATATATAGCAAATGTTCTAGAAACTGGGCCACGATGTTGAATGTAGCTACACGAAACAAGAAATATATTTAACTTCTCTCCAATTTCTCTCCGTATTAATCATATGGCAGGGTATTTACCTACTCCATAAGGGAACGGTTCCTGTGAAACTACATCCAAGTTAGTTGCCACAGTTATATTCTCTTTCTTACATCCATTAACATTTCTTTATCACTTCATGAGTGTGGAACTACTACTGCATGATTAGAATACAGCATAGAAAAATAAAGAATGTTATATAGTGCCTTCTAAATTTTGTATTATATCGAGCAAAAAATATTCTAAACATGACAGCATAGATGTACATGCAAATAGAATATCCATAGATATAATTAATTTTTTGTATTTATAAAATCTAATAGATCATGAGAACATCCAAACTCAATTGAATAAACATAAATCGGACAAAATAAGTCAAGCTAGCCTGTCTTTTCAAAGCCTTTTGACTCTACACAAAGTAAGGAAGCTTTATTCACCTAAGACATAGAACAGGAGGTTAACAATTAGTATATTAAGCAATTTAAATAATAACCCATTTAGATAAAAGTAAATGCAAAAATTAATACAATTATCTGTAACAACTCGGGCTTTGGAAAAAAGAACCACAGGAAGGAAAAGAACTTTCCTGAAGTCTTTTCAAAGGAAAAATATACAATTTGAAAATGTGTGCCTTAGTAATCAGAGGATAAAAATTAAAAATAACTGGTTAAGGTACTTGAGATAGATATTAATGATATTTACCAGCATTTCCAACTATCTTTTTTCTTCCAGGAATGTGGGAGGATTATACACATCAGCCCCCTGAAGCTATCCCTGGTATGGGACTTGCTTTAAGAAATATTTGTAGGGGTGACCTGTGTCAACCCTGTGAAGAAACATTTAAGAGTGATTGCACTTCTCTATTTTCTTTATCCCTTACTGTTGTGTGCCCTGAAGTCTTTTATTAAGATTTTGTCATAAAATACTGTTGCTCTCATCAGAACAGATCCCTGAGTGACTATAATAGGGACGGTCCCCATGCCAGGAAGCTGCACTGGTTATGAACAAGAAGTAAACCTTCGATTCTTTAGCACAGAGATTTGCAACGAGGCCACTGTTACTGCAGCATAACCTAACCTATCCTAACAGATACCATGTCCATGGATTCTGTGAAAAAGGAGCAAGAACCATGAGTGAATTGGCAATGATAATGATTCAAACTCAAAGTTGGGTGATTTCCAATAAATGCATAAACTAAAAACTCATTGGCAGACTCAAACTCAATAAAATTAATGGCAGATATAACATTGACAAAAATCACATCAGTGTTGTGGAAAACCATTGCATAAAACCTCCTCCTAAATGCAGATTTTATACTTCCATTTCCAGATGGTAGGAAGTAACTGACAGTGTAATAATGTCCCCACTTAGACAATTAGAAAGTTGAGATAAAAATCCAGATATCACCCATATGAAGGAAGCAGAGAGCAGCTGAAGCAAAAATAACAGGAGGGTGCTAAATCTCCAGAAAGAGAAAAACACATTATCTTAGAAAGATTAGCTAACTCTATCAGCTGCTTTTAACATGGGAGCATTTGCCAATGCTGGGAAAGGAAAAGAGAGTAAAATCCAACCTTGTTGTTACTTGGTGTTAGAGAATAGCAGATACATTGTCAGAGACTTAGGAAGCCTCAATCATACAGCTGATTTTTCCCTGATGACGTTAGTTGAATTCTGGTCTGTGCAGGTAAGAGATTTAATCCTAGATTAAGGCCTTTGAAAAGCAGAGCAAAGCTTTCAGAAGTGCCATGTATTAAAGAATAGGGTGGGCTCTTCACATCGAGGGGATCACAGTGAAAACTACACTCAACTGAAACCCTAGAGGGCCAGAGGTGAACCAGAGAGTGGGTCTTACTCACACTTCAACCCATACTCAGTGAGATTATCAGTTGTCACTCTACTAGGAGAAAAAAATCTTTGTCTAGAACTTACATAACTTTTACACTGAATGTCTGGCAATAGAACTAGCCCAAAGACAAAAGATATGATCACACGTCCAAAATCCAGGGAAAAGATGCAAGAGGGAAACAAAATCCCACAAATAAACTAAGTATGAGAATTTGTCATGAACTTCTTTTATTGTCATGAATTTTTAAACCATATTGGCTAATATTTTCAATAATAGAAGAAAACATAGACAAAATAAGTTAAAACATCAATGGAAAATTGCTATGTTTACAAGAAATTCCAAAGGATATTGGAGAACTTATACCTCAGTACAAGAAATGTTAGATATTAATAAAAGAATATTAGACATATTGGAATACAGGAGAAGTGTCCAAACTGAAGCACATACAAGCAAAAAATATCATATTTAAAATATCTGTAGACTAAAATGCATTACAGCAACAGTAAAGAGGTAGGCAAGGATGAAACAGAATTAAATTATTGCATGATTTAGTAAAATTGGAAAGTGATAAAGGAAATAACTTTTGTTAGATTGCAATAGGTTAACCATGGATGTTGAAATCTCTGGGTTAACCACTAAAAGAGTGCTAAATTTATTAGATAAACAAATGTTTCAGCAATCCAAAAAAGAAAATAAGAGAATATATAAGAATACAAAAAGAAAAAATGAGGTTGGTCAAAAAAATAAAACATAGTAAGGTGTTATACAACAGTCAGAATACACCAGCTTTTACATTAAATTAAATGTAAATGGTGTGGAGGAAAAATTGCACTGTGCAAAGTAAAATAGGCAAGGAGGACTTTATTTGTAGCTACGCTTATAGCCAGAAGAGATTAGTAGTCAACTCTGAAGAAGGCAGGGGTGGCTAAGTTTTATGGTCAGGGTAAGGGCAGTGGGAAAGTACCTGTAGATCAACTAGCAAAAGAGGGGAGGGAAATGTTTGGGAAAAGTTTATAACTTGGAATAGCTGGTATCTGAAGTTGCCTCCCTTCTCCCCATTTTCTTTCCTCAGGTGCGAGTTGTTTTCTGAGCAGTCCCACAGCTCTCAGATTAGTTTTAACATAGTTAGAGTATCAGAGGAAAGAAGTAGGGGCACTGCAGGAGCAAGACCAGAGGCTTAGTGATCAAAAGAAAGAAAAATAATTTGGGAATGGCTAAAAGTCCTCAAGTAAAAAGCTTATTTTGTCAGAATTAATTAAACTACACACACACATTCTGTACATAGGGCATGGAAAGATTGAGAATTAAAGGTTGAAAAAGATATACTAGGTAAATACTAACCTAAAACAAGAAAAATGGGGAAAACTTGGCAATTTATTTAATGATACCAAGAATCCAAACAAATTTGGAGGACTTACACTATCACATAATAAGACCTGATCCAAATATATAGTAAAGAATCATTCGTTATAAAGCAATAGGATTAGGGCAATGTGGCTGTGGCACAAGTATAGAAAACTAACACAATGAAGTTGACTGAATGGAGTATCCAAAAATGGACTCAGAGATCTCATTTACCTGAATTAAAGCAGGCATAAACATTGTGGTAGAATGACAAAAGATGATATTTTCAGAAAAGGTACAGGGTGAATTGGTGCGACATATGAAAAAATAAATGAATTGAGGCAATCACACACTACACAAAACAATATAACCTCTGGAAAAAAAATAAGAATAACTTCACGAGCTTGGGATAAGAGAAGATTCTAAAATAAGATACAAATACATGTGCATATTCATGCTAACAATATTGGAAGCTAATTGTTTAGAGTATATTAAAATTAAGAACTTCTTCCATCAAACATACCATTAACAGAATAGGCAAACCAAAGAACTTAAACATAGAATAGGTAGAGAACTCCTTCAAATCAGTAAGAAAAAGTAACACTGCCACATACAACAATGAACAAAGGACTTCTATGGACATTTCTTGAATTTTCTAGTGAACATGAAAAGGTGCTCTACTTCCTTAGTCATAAGGAATGTACATTTAAAACCACTTAGCAGTTTTACTATACACTAACCACAATACGTAAAATAAAAATTGTTACCACATGGAAGATCTGGATCCTCATATGTTGCTGGTGAGAAGGTAAATTGGCAAAATATTTTTGAAAACTGTTTGGTAGTATCTCCCTAAGCTGATCAGTGCATATCCTATGATCACAAATTCCATTCATAGGTATACCTCCGAAAAGTAACCTAATCCTGTGCTTCCTATTAGATAAATGTAGTCCATGGCACTAGAAGTCAGGCTTGTGATTACTTTTAGGGGGTCATGGTAAATTAGAGCTGATGGCAAGATTGTTCCTAATTACTAATGATGCTCTGTTTCTTGACTTGTTTGATGCATACACTCTGGAAATTTATCAGCCCTACACTTTATGGTTTATGCATTTCCCTAGAAGTCTGTTATAATTCAATGTAAAGAGCACTAAAATATATCTCAAGAAAAGTGAATCTGTATTTTTAAATATAATGCTTGAAAGTATACAGCTTTTAGAAAACCACAAAAGGAGAACCTTTGTGGCTCTGGCTAAAGATTTCTTGGATATGATGCCAAAACCACAATTCATTAACGAACAAGAATGTTAAATTGGACTTCATTAAAAATCAAGAACTTCTATTCTTTGAAATAGACTGTTTTAAGGACAGAAAATAAAAACCAAAGACTGAGAGAAAAATGCTTGCAAAACATATATGTAATGAAAGATTAAGTGCGGAATATATCAAGAATTCTAGAAAATCAGCAATAAGAAAACAAATAACAATTGAAAATGGGCAAAAGACTTGAGTGGACACTTCACCAAAAAAATATGTGGATGGTTAATTAGCACATGGAAAGATGCTCAACACCATCTGACTTATGGTAATGGAAGTTTAAAGTGCAATGAATGAGGTAGCACTATCAGGTATAGAAAGAGTTAAAAAAGAAACCTACTGAATGCCAAGTGTGGGTGGACACCCTTGGGACAACTGAAACTCATTTATAGAGAGTATCAATATCCTCTTGTCAACAACCACAAGGAACACATGTTTATTGTTTTAAACCATGTTGGATTTTTTACTTTCTGAAACAAGGGAGACAACATATTGAGGAACTCTGTGTGAGGAAAGAGTGTGGGTGGAAATTGTGTGTGAGGAAAAGTTTGATATTGAAACTGTTCTTATTTTGGAAAAGCTTATAGTAACAGGTGGTTAAAGAAGAGGAGTAATTCTATTATTGGATATCTTACTTTTTATATGGGAGGTGGGAGAAACAGAATGGGACATAGCACTCTATGTGGTAGATTGAGTTATGTACCCCAATTTAAACATTCTCTTAATCCATATTTCTATGGGTGTGGACCCATTGTAAATAGGATCTTTTGAAGATGTTAGTATAATTAAAGTGAATGAATTGAGTCTTACTCTGAATTGCTAGAGTTTTTATAAGCAGAATAAATTCAGACATAGTTAGACAAAGTCATGGGGAGGAGTTGGAAGCCAAAAGAGAAGGCGAGGACATCGCCATGTGATTGCTGTCCAGCCAAAATGCTGTTGATCCTGGGAGGAAATAAACTTCCCAACTGTGCTGGTTTGAAATGATGTATGAACCCTAGAAAATCCATGTTTTAATCAAAATCCCATTTCGTGATGGCAGAATAATCCCTACTCAATACTGTATGTTTGAATCTGTAATTAGATAATCTCCCTGGAGATGTGATTTAATCAAGAATGGTTGTTAAACTGGATTAGGTGACTACATGTCTCCACCCATTTGGGTGGATCTCGATTGGTTTACTGGAGTCCTATAAAAGAGGAAACATTTGGAGAATAAGAGATTCGGAGAGAACAGGAAATGCTGCAGCACCACAAAGCAGAGTCCATGAGCCAGTGACCTTTAGAGATGAAAAAAGAAAATGCCTCCTGGGGAGCTTCATGAAACTGGAAGCCAGGAGAAGAAGCTAGCAGATGATGCCGTGTCAGCCATGTGCCCTTCCAGATGAGAGAGGAACCCTGACTGTGCTCACCATGTGCCTTTCCAGATAAGAGAAAAACTTACTGTGTTCGCAATGTGCCTTCTCACTTGAGAGAGAAACCCTGAACTTCATCGGCCTTCTTGAACCAAGGTATCTTTTCCTGGATGCCTTAGATTGGACATTTCTATAGATGTGCTTTAACTGGGACATTTTCTCAGGCTTAGAACTGAAAAAGTAGCAACTTATTAAATCCCCCCCCCCCCCCTTAAAAGCCATTCTGTTTCTGGTATATTGCATTCCGGCAGCTAGTGAACAAGAACACCAACCATTGCTTTGATTTGAACTTCTGGCCTGTGAAACTAGGAGCCAATAAATTCCTGTTGTTTAAACCAATCTATTGTGTGGTATTTGTCATAGTAGTGTGAAAAACTGAGGCACTATACTTGATAAAATAGCTGTCTTTTATTGCTATAACAATGGAATATTATACAGCAGTAAGAAGGAATTATGTCCTGAAGCAAGTAAAAATATGGATGAAACTTAAGGACATATAATGCTGAATGAAATAAGCCAGATACAAAAGGACAGATGTTATGATACAATTTCATGAACTGAACTAGCCAGAGCACGTAAACTCACAGTCTTAAAAAGTAGAATATAGGATTCTTAGAGATAGACACAAGTTAGAGAAGGGGGAGTGGTAAACTTATATACTCAGAATCTAAAATGGAGGTTGAACTTGAAATGTTTGAAAATTGATATGGGGTGAGGGCAGCTGGTTAAAAGGAATATAAGGAATAGTGTTGCACTGTAGGTGATTTTGGTTGAAAGTTGTTTAGAGTCATGTATGTAACCAATTAAAACTACAAATTTAAATGAATATTTGCAAGAACTGGTACAATTGTATGACACTGGTATAAATAGTTAATATTAGAGTGATATGTGGGGGGAAATACCTAGTGAAAGCTATGGACTGTCGTTAGCAGTGATAATTTTTCTTTTTAGAGTAATGAAAATGGTCTAAAAATGAGCGTGATGATTGCACAACTAAATGATAATACTGTGATAATTTGGATGGAATATATGGTTGATGAATATATCTCAATAAAACCTGCAAAAAAAGGAAACAAAATTTAAAAATACATTAAAGTGATAAAACAAATAACTGTAGTCATTCATATTAGACAAAAGGAGACATTTAGTCTTCTGGTTTGCACACTAGACAAAAAGAGACATTTGGTCTTTTGTTTGTGCAGTGTTTATGTGTTTGTCTCTGTTCAGACATGACTATGTTAGGGTTGTTTTTTTTTTTGCATAGGCAGGAACTGGGAAATGAATAGGGTCTTGATTTTAATCTCACTCCATCACAGCCACAAAGCGACTTCATCTGATATTGGTGTTTTGTGAAATTATGGTAAGTGGGTGTTGCTAAAGCCAACCTGTTAGTGTCAGGCCAGCTATGAGCTGACAGCTCTTAGAACTGTTTTTTCTCTTTCTCAGAAAGAAGTCAGTCTGCCATGATTCTTAATTATCCAAACTAGACAAAGTATTTTCTCTCTATGATGTCCTCAAATAATATGTCTCCATTCTACTTTGCAATTTTTATTGTGTCACCTTCCAACCCACTTCTAATTGAAATTCTGTTAGAAAGCCTAGAAGGTTTCAGGCTTTTCTGAATTTCTGTTACTCTACAGTTAGCATCCTACAACTTAGAGTTTATCATTATTTTCATATTTATAATTGTTAGGTATTATGTACACAACTAGAATATGAGCTTCTAAGGGGAAAGAATCATCATTACAAGACTTGCCTAAGTATATACAATAAGTGCTCAATGGCTTAACTGACTTCTAGATCAAGTAAATGATACTTGCTGAACAAAAAGTGGCACAGTCATTAGAAAAAATAATTCTGTGTAGTAAGATGTGGAATTACAAATTGGCTTGGTAATTTTCCCATGAGACCGATAGCAGGAGAGTAATTAGAAGAGTAGAGTTCTTAGAGAATGAGAACTTCTTGCAAGTTCAGGATCTAAGGAGAAAATGTTAAAGTCCCAAGATTCCTTTTTTATGCTTATAAACTTGCGGTGAGAACTTGTGAATTCTTTCTCTTTCATGCTCTTTCAACACTTGTTGCCCTATATGAGCACCTTCTCTTGATCAGGGAGAGGGTTTTCAATCCCGTATTAACTTTCCTCCTTTGACCACAGTTACGGAGCTGAGGTGCATTTGGAGCAGTCAGCCTTTCAGATTCCCTCAGTATTAGGTACACCTGAGGCTAGTGAGTCAGGTGCTGAGGTGCATGCTATATGTGTTTAAACATACACATGGGGAAGGTTTGGACTTGAATCTGTCGGTTCAACTTTTTCATTCACTTTATTTATGATACCAATATTAATTTGGGGGACTATATCTAATTGTTAGAATTTCAGGTGATTTTGTATATTTTAGTGGCATCCCCTTTTTCATTAGAAAAGTTGTAGGTTAACAGAAATACCTTTAAAATATTTAATATTATGTTTTAAAATTAATAGTTATACCTACATTTTATCATAAGGAAAAAATCTAAATAGTCAAACAAGCAACTGTTTTTAAGTTATTGTTGAATCCCCCCCCACTCCATTTCTTCCCCTCTCCTAACTCTGTTTTTTAATTTAATTTGCTGAACTTTATCATGTTACTGGTTATTTCAGAATTTTTTTGTAATTAAAATCCAAAATATGGCATTCTCAAAAATTTTCCAAATCATTATTTTTAAAAAAATTTCCATATTCACTAGTTGTGAAGACTAACAATTGAATATATCCAGATTACTATAGTTGCACGTAGATTCTAAACTCTCTCTAGACTATCTGCCCCCTATCGTTCTTTTATTGTATCAAAGGTCCTTTGTAATCTCCCCTTGTCAGGAAAGCCTCTGCTTAAGAAGTCATCTTTCTTATATACCCAAAAGATCCTCTAATGAGGATTACTGTCTTTCTTCTCATTTCTTCATCTTTAACTGCCAGACATATTGTGGGATTTCTGTTACCCTCCCTTTTAGCCTGGGGTTTTCTGACCAGGAGTTCAATTTATGAATTTCCTGCTTGTTTGTTCTTTTGATAAGAAATGTGTTTGACTGGAAGCTATGTGCTAAATGCTGTGCTGGAGAAATAATGATGAACAATCTCTTCTCCCATCGCATGAAACATGCAAATTAATGGAACTCAGACATGAATGAAATAAGCACACACAAAGGTGTACCAGGTATCCTTTTGTGGGGGGGTGGGGGTGGGGGCACATGAACTGGGAGTCAACACATGGTCTCCCACATGGCAGGTGAACGTTCTACCACTGAATCACCCATGCACACCTGTATCAATTATCTTGACTAGAGCTCTGCAGTGCAGTAATAAAGTGCTGGGAGAGACAGTACAAGCAAATGCAGTGAAACGAGTAAAGGCTTTTCTGAGAAGGTACCCTTAAAATGCAGACCTGGAAGATTAGTAGGAAGACGTTGCTGGTTCTTTTTCTTCTGCTCACACTTGTTTTGTAGTTCCCTTCAATAGGTATGTTTCCGTATTAGAGGTTTAATTTTCCTATGTTTTGTCTCACAGAAAAGATCACGCTTTCTTTATTTTTAAAATCATCTACTTTAATTTTCTAAAATTTCAACTTCAAGAATTTTTTGTGCAAGTTCCTGACTTCCTTGTATTCTTGGAAGAAGGCAGATATCCTAATATTGACGCTGTTGATTGCAAAGTGTTATTATTGGGTTATATTTGAGAATATACTCATTCTTGTTTCCCTCTTTTTCAGAAACATGAATTTAGACTGACTAGGTTAGGCACTATAGAAAAGGGAATAGGGGATGCCAGAGGAAGAGCAAATTTGGGGAAAACATAACTTTGCTTATCAAGATGGGTAATTTAGTTTAAGGAACTGAAGAAAGTACTAAATGCTTGAGACTCAAAAATCCAAGGGTAAAGGCCATATCTAGAAATAGCCTTATGAATATCCAGTTGTCAGAGTTGGAGGACTGACAGAACAGCTTCAGTTTGAGAATAGAAACATGAATCTGTGATTCAGGCATAAAAGAAATCCCTTAATTCAGAAACCAAACCTATCCTGTTTCCCTCTTAGATTAATGTAACAGTGAAATAATATAGCTGAAATTTCCTTGCAAAATGGATAATATTAAACAATTATTGGTACTATTATTTTCATAATCATTGTCTTCCTTCTAATTCCAATGATAATTATAATACTAATGAGTAATAACAATTGCCATGCTTCCTGCTTAGGTACAAAGTTGGAGATGATATGCTGTTCTAGTTTGCTAACTGCCGGAATGCAACACACCAGAGAAGGATCGACTTTTAATAAAAGGGAATTTATTTTGTTAGTTCTTCAGAGGAAAGGCAGCTAACTTTCAACTGAGGTTCTTTCTTACATGAGAAGGCACAGGATGATCTCTGCTGGCCTTCACTCCAGGCCTCTGGGTTCCAACAACTTTCCCTGGGGTGATTTCTTTCTGCATCTCAAAAAACCTGGGCTGAGCTGCGAGTGCTGAGATGAAGTAGGCTGAGCTGCTTGGGCTGTGCTACATTGTGCTCTCTCATTTAAGCACCAGCCGGTTAAGTCAATCATCATTCATTGCAGCAGGCACGCCTCCTAGCTGACTGCAGATGTAATCAGCAACAGATGAGGTTAACGTACCATTGGCTCATGTCCACAGCAACAGAACTAGGTACCTTTACCTGGCCAAGTTGACAACTGAATCTAATTACCACCTATGCATTATTTAAAAAAGAAGTGAACCCAAGGTTTCTGCTACAAGGTTTCAAATATCCCTTTATTCCCTAAGGAATAGTCTCTTTAATTTGCCAGATATATCAATGAGAAATAAATGAAGGGAGATGAAGTATGAGGGAAACTATGCTCTCTCTTCTGCACTGTAAAAAAAAATAACCTAACTGCACCATTTTTATTCTCATTCTGTACTAGTACTATTGATGAGGCACTGGGAAACTGTATATGGAAATACAGATTCATTCAAATGAGCATGACCATCAAAGACCTTTGACAGTATGTCCCCAACAAATAACTCCTTTATTCACCCCTCATCCTTCCTGCTGCTGGAAATCCCAGGATTGAAAAATACGCAACTCTGGCTTGGCTTCCCATCTGGTACAGTGTATCTGCCCGCCCTTCTCAGAACTGTCATCATCCACTTTGTGATCTGGACTGAGCATAGCCTTCACCAGAATCATGTTCTATTTATTGGCCATGTTGGCTGTGACTGACCTGGGGTCTGTCCGCTGCAACTATTCCCAAAATGCTTGGCATTTCCTAGTTTGGCCTTGGTGAGATTGCCTTTGCGGGATGCTTTGTTTGAATGTTCTTTATACACTTGTTTACAGGCACTGAAGCATTTATGCTTTTAGCCATGGCCTTTGACAACTATGCTGCCATTTGCTGCCCTCTCTGATACAACACAATTCTCACCACAAAATGAACATTTTTGTATCATTGCTGTAACAGAAATTATGACAAATGCTGCTTTGCTTGTTCCACTGGTATATTTCCTTCCAAAGCTTCTGTGGATATTATATTATCCCACACACCTACGGTGAACATATGGGCATTGTCCATCTGGCTTGTGTCAGCATAAGGATCAACATATTATTTGGATTAATCCTTATTTCTTTTATTCTTTTGGGCATTATTTTGATTGCCATCTCCTATGTGAAGGTACTCAATGCTGCCTTCAAGCTCCCTTCCATGGAGGCCAGGCATAAGGCTCTCAATACCTGTGGTTCCCATGTGTGTGAGTGAAGCTTTCTTCACTCCAGCATTTTTTTCCATCATGACTCATAGATTTGTTCACAATGTTCCCTGTTATCTCCACATAGTCCTCGCTAATTTGTATGCAATAATCCCCCCTCCTCTTAACCTTATTATTTATGAGGTCAGAACTGAACAGATCCAGAATTGGGTGGTGATGATCTTCCTTTTTAAGAACTCTGATTCTCAAAACTTAACTTAGAGAGAGTCACTGAGTCTTTCTCCATTGGCTTCTTTAAAAATGAAAATTTCTGAATCATCAAAATTTTCTGGTCTAAGTGTTCTTCAGAAGTTTACTTTAAACAGAATGTCTCCTTGCATATGTGCACTATTAAATTAAAGATAGTTTTACATGTGGAATATTTGTACCTAGGCTAAATATAAACTAATTTTTTAAATGTGAATCATTTATTCTATAAAGAATATAAAATCAGAATTTGGGGGTTAAAATTTTGATGGAACTCATACACTATTATATAGCCTCACTATATAGAATTCAATATGGCAGAGGGCTACTATGAAGCCAATCATCAGTTCTTCTTTTAAGGACTTCTGATTGGATGCTACTTCCCTCATAGTTGAATGCAGTCTCCTCAGTTGATTGGTGGTGTAATCAGCCATAGATGCATCAACTTACTCATCTATAATATCCTCACAGTACCTATCAGGCTAGTGCTTGCATGACCAAACAATTGAACATCATAACCTGGGCAAGTTAACTCATGAACTTAACCATCACAGTCCACCCTTTGGAAGTTGGCACTCATACACATCTCCTTCAACCATACTTAATTTCTAAATAAAAACAACTGTCATATTGTCATCTAATGATATTCATCTGTTGTGCATGCAATGGGAAGCACCCTAACTTTCCCCAGAAGAAGGTACAAGTCTTTGGATAATATTCACTCTTAAACTTGATATACTATAGTTTAAATAGTATGACACAAAGTTAATACAGTTTATATCCTATAACAAGGGGAGAAGATAGGGAATTAAAGAGGTTTGCTTTATATATATATTTACAAATATATACATAAAACAAGGAAGAAATATTCAGAACCGTTATATTCCTCATTTCTATAACTGGTCACATGGACATTACAAGATAATTATAAATGAAGGATGAATAAATAAATAAAGTTCATGAATCCGAAAGCGTTAGATTTATTAGTCTTTCATTAGAATTGACTTTTGAGGCTATAACTGACATTTATAGGAATTCACCCAATTTGGTGGTGTTCATAATCTGAACATCATACCAATATTTTTAATGAAATCTCTCTTAATATATATGCTTAAACACACACATACCAAATTTATATATTGATTCACTTTGATGAAAGGTTGTTTATGGAAAGCACTTCATAGATCGATGAGCCCAGAAAATTCCATTCAGTGGCATGGACAAAGACTATTCACAGCAATCATTGAATACTGTCCCTGAGTATGAGATATCTACCTTAGGAAACACCAAGCATTGAAAAGAGGTCACCATAAACATTTTTTGATCACATTTCCTATTCCTGCTCTTGAATTTAGATGTTCATGACACTTCTGGCAGACTGTTCTTCCCTCTAAAGTGGTTCTTTGATCTCTACTTTCTTGGGTCACTTTCAGAAATCACACACTTGACTGACCACATGATAGGCTCACTGAAGCCGATTGTGCCAGAAAGCACCCTTACCAGGCATTTTGGAATAGCATTTATTGAAAGACAATTATGGAATAGTAACAATAGTGGAAATTCCTCCTTGCTGGTATATTCTTGGGTAGCATCTAGTGAGGCCAAGATGTCAGACTCTAGCAGAGGAGCCCTTATGCTTGAGCTTTGTGACTTTAAATTGTTAAATTATCCAGTTCCTTCCTTGAAGTAAGCAGAGATAGTGATACAGCAGACAGGCTTGAAAATTGGTCTCTAACTCTATTCCACTACTTCAGCATTCATTATTTGGAGGAACACTAGCTCTTTCATAGTATAAGAAGGGATGGCTACAAATAATTCTGATACAGTGGTGCATCTTGTGAGAGATTTGGTCAAACACCCATTTTTAACCCTCAATATTTATGATTCAGTGGCCACCAACCCTTTCGCTGCCAGTGCCCAAGGGCTTGAGGTCACATCTTGTAGCTAACATAACAGGACTGACAAAGTGCCATGAACCACCACCACATACTATCAACCGAATGGATGACCTATGTTGAGCAAAGGTAGTCAGAAACAAAATAGTATGGTGGTTCAATTCCATTTATATGGAAAAGATACTAGAATATTTAAAACTAAATTACATCATTTAGAAATGAATGCAAATGATAAAAGTATATGAATACCAAGCATGTACTGACAAAGAACATTAGAGTAGTGGTCATTGTCTAGGGGAGAGGATGAAACGGATGTAAGTGGAGTAGCCAACCATGAAAATCTTCTTGACCAGTATGGTGGTTACATGGATGTTGACAATGTATCGAGCTTTGGGCACTACTTTGCACATGTGTTGTATTATACTTAGATAAAATGTTGAAGATTTAAAATGAAAGAAATGACATAGGAGAAAATATAGGAGATGATTTTCTAAATGATATTAGAAGAGAAAAATTGATTATAAACCTCAGATGAATTTGATAATTATTAAAGGAGAGAAAAGATTGAGGAATTTCACTCTTTAAAAAAATTCCTTATTATCAAAATGGGGACATAATGATGTGTGGAATTTTGTTCCTCCTCAAGAGCAGCAAACAAATAGTCAGAAACAGTACAGAACAATTTCTGAGGGAACACCAGTGACTGGAGACACAGTGTACACCAGCCTGGGCCAGGTGGACAAGCTGGGACCCACACAGAACTCTAAGTTTCCCAAGCTGTGGAGGCCAGCACCCTTCCCCCATTGGAATGGCAGGTTGGTTCCCGAAGGGGAAAGGAAATAGAATTAACTAGCTGCAAGGGCTTAGCTCAACCAAGATCCAATTGCAGAATTAAATTCTCATTAGTGAAAATAGGCCCCCAGTGCAGATAAAACTGGAATAAGCACTAAAGGTGCTAGGAGTTTTTGTCCCAGAAGAGAGGGGTGGGGCTGACAGAAAAAAAATACCAGAATCTTTTTAAGTTGGACAGCACCAAGTACTGTTAAAGAACTGGCCCTCAAGATAAGGGGACACATAGAGCCTGGAGAAAGGTAAAGCTGCATAACAACTTAAGCTCTTGACTGAAAAACCTGAGGAGCAGGGGTAAGTTAATGAAAGGCTTTTTTTCTTTTTTCTACTACTTAACAGCTCATTAGATAGAACTGGAAGCACTCTCAGGCTCCAGCACTGCCCCAGACAAGGGTGGAATTAAGCTGGTCTGAGAGACAAAGTAGTCAGATGAAAGGAGCTAATTCTCTAAAGGGTTTATCTTCCTCAAGAGAAAGGTGGGGCCCAGCTCAAGTCGAATCACATTTCAAAGAATTCAGGCACCAGGGACTGGAAAACTGAAGCAATTAAAGCCATCATACAACCTCACCTCTGTCTCAACCACCCCTCAACAGGAAGATTCTGCTGAAATCAAAGGCACCACATGAATTTAAGCTGTTGGGAAGCAATGGGGAGATAAGCACCACATGCTAGGCAGGATAGGAGAAGCACAGATTCTAGAGCCTTCAAAGGAAATTCTGACAAACTGCTGGGTTTCACACACAGGAAATACTGATGCTGGCTACCCTTTGCTCCTGAGATGTGGGCCTGTATTATCTGGGAAAATTTGACTAGGGTCTATAATATCTGAGGAGAGCCTACTAAAATAGAAAAAAGGCTCCCTGCAAGCAGGACAAGAAACAGAAAAATAAGAACTGAAAAATTCTGATCAGTTAAACAACCTATGTTACATGTCTAGAATAAGTTGAAGTGAACGTCAAAGAACAGACAGAGAACAAAGGCACTCAGCAATAAATTTCTAGGAAAAAGAGTGAAAACAACCTTCAGAACAAACCAATTAAGGAAATCAAATACTTAGACAACTAGGAAAAAATAATAAATCATATTAGGAAAATTGAAGATTGGCTCAGTCAAAGGAACAAACCAACACTTAAAATGAGATACAGAAGTTGAAACAACTAATTCAGGATGCTTGAACAGACATGAAAACTCTCATTAAAAATCAAATCATACCTCCCTCCTCCTGGCCAAGATGTCTGACATGGAGAATGATTTCATGTGCAATAAGGAGGAGAACTATGATCTGGAATATCCTGAAGATAGTAACTCTGAACCAAATGTGGATTTTGAAAATCAGTATTATAATTTCAAAGATTGAAAGAAGATTACCCAAAAGTAGCATTAAGTAGTTTACAAAAGATTTTGGAACTTGAAGGTGAAAAAGAAAAATGGAGATTTAAAGCACTGAAACAAATGATTAAGATTAACTTTAAGTTAACAAACTTTCCAGAAGTGATAAACAGATATAGACAACTATTGACTTATATCCAGCGTTCAGTCACAAGAAATTATTCTGAAAAGTCCATTAATTCTATTCTTGATTATATCTCCACTTCTAAACAGATGAATTTACTGCAGGAATTCTCTGAAACAACACTGGAAGATTTGAAAGTGCTAAGAATGATAGACTGGTTCAAGACAAACACAAAACTTGGGAAATTATATTTAGAATCAGAGGAATATGGAAAACTTCAAAAAATTTTATGGCAATTATATCAATCTCGCTAGACTCATGATGGTGAAGATGATCTGAAAAAAAGGTACACAGTTATTAGAAGTATATGCTTTGGAAATTCGAATGTAGACAGCACAGAAAAATAACAGAAAACTTAAAGCACTCTGAGCAGTCACTTCACATTGAGTCTGCTATCCCTCATCCACTGATCATGGGAGTCATCAGAGGATGTGGTGGTAAAATACACTTGAGAAAAGGTGATTTTGAAAAGGCACACAGAAATTTTTTTGAAGCATTCAAGAAATATGATGAATTAGGGAATCCTAGATGAACTACTTGCTTAAAATATTTGGTTTTAACAAATATGCTAATGAAATTGGGAATAAATCGATTTGACTCATAGGCCAAGCCACACAAAAATGATCTGGAACTTCTAGCAATGACAAATTTAGTAAGCGCCTCCCAGAATAATGATATCACTGAATTTGAAAAGATTCTGAAAACAAACCATAGCAACATCATGGATGATCCCTTCATAAGGGAACTTATTGAAGGGCTTTTGCAAAACATCAGAAAATAAGTGCTCATAAAATTAATTAAACCTTACACAAGAATACATATTCCTTTCATTTCTAAGGAGTTTAACATAAATGTTGCTGACGTGGAAAGCTTGCTGTTGTAGTGCATACTAGATAACATTATTCATGGCCGAATTGATCAATTCAACTAACAACTTGAATTGGTTCATCAGAAGAGGAGTGGTGCATAATACATTGCTCTAGATAAATGGACCAACCAATTAATTTCTCTCAACCAGGTTGTAGTCAGTAAACTGGCTTAACAGAGAACAAGCTTTTACAGATGTACTTAAGGCAAAGTGCAGATATGTAATCCTTAAAAGAACTGGGAATGGCAAAATGACTGTTAATGAAGTTATGGCAGAAGTGCTTTTTTGATCAACTGGTTTTGCTGCTACATTTTCCCCAAGAAAAACAGCTTTAATCTCCAGAAGGAAACCAAAATGCCATAGGATTTATGCTGTATTGACATCTTGCCTTAAACTTACAACATCATAGTAATTTGTCATGGGCAACATGACCAGAGAGATTTTTGTCATGATTTTAAATACACTGACACCCTACTGTTGGTTAAAATTAAACATTTTTTTGCCTGCAGAAAGTCTCACAAATAACCTGCAATAACTTGAAATGCTTATCTTTTTGAACACTTCCTTTTTTCATGTGTAAACTAAGATGTTTGCTGCATTTTGCAAAATGTCAATTCTCCAAAAATGTGTCTGGATATTTCTGTACCTGCAGTGTAGTAAAGGTTTAGATAAAACCCCTTAATTATAGTGGCATACTGTCACTTAGATTTTAAGCACCAAATTAAACAGTGCAGCTCAGAAAAAAAATCAAATCAACTATTTGAGGGAGGATATGAAGAAGACACTGGGTGAACAAAAAGAACTTGAAAGTTTGAAAAAACAAATCACAGAACTTAAAAGAATGAAAGATATGATAGAAGAGATGAAAAAATAATGGGACCATACAACAATAGATTTGAAGAGACAGAAGAAAGGATTAGAGAACTAGAGTACTGGACATCTGAAATCCAACACACAAAAGGAAATATAGGGAAAAGAATGGACAAATATGAGCAGTGTCTCAGGGAATTGAATAACAACATGAAGCACATGAATATACATGTTGTGGGTGTCCCAGAAGGAGAATATAAAGGAAAATGACTAATCAAGGATATACTCACTGAAAATTTCCTATCTCTTATGAAAGACATAAAATTATTCAAGAAGTGCAGCAGACCTCAAACAGAATAGATCCAAATAGATACAACTTCAAGACAATTACTAATCAGATTGCCAAATGTCAAAGAGAAAGAGAATCTTGAAAGCAGCAAGAGAAAAGCAATCCATCACATACAAGGGAAGCCCAATAAGACTACATGTGGATTTCTCAGTAGAAACCATGGAGGTGATAAGGCAGTGGTATAATGTATTTAAGATTCTAAAAGAAAAATATTGCTAACCAAGTATTCTATAACCAGCAAAAATGTCCTTCAAAAATGAGGGGGAAATTAAAATATTTTCAGATATATAATCATTGAGAGAATTTGTGATTAAGAGACTGACTCTGCCAAAAATACTAAAGGGAGTACTACAGAGAGATGGGAAAAGGCAGGAGAGAGAGGACTGGAGAAGAGTATAGAAATGAAGACTATCAGTAATGGTAAAAAGAGAAAAAAATCAGTTATGACATGTAAAATCCAAAAGACAATATGGTGGTAGTTGGAAGTTCTGCCTTTATAACGATAACATTAAATGTTAATGGATTAAACTCCCCAATCAAAAAACATAGACTAGCAAAATGGTTTTAAAAACAGGACCCATCTATATGCTGTCTACAGGAGACTCATTTTAGAGCCAAGGACAAAATAGTCTGAAAGTGAAAGGTTTGGAAAAAATATTTCTTGCAAACAACAAGTAAAAAAGAGCAGGAGTAGCTATATTAATATCTGACAAATTAGACTTCAAGTGTTTTTACAATTATAAAGACAAAGAAGAACACTATGTATTAATAAAAGAAAAGAAACAATTAAACAAGAGGACATAGCAATTATAAATATTTATGTACCAAGCCAGAGTGCTCCAAAGTACATGAAGCAAACGGTGACAACACTGAAAGGAGAAATAGATTCCTCTACCATAATAACTAGAGACTTCAATTCCCTGCTCTCATCAATGCATAGAACATCTAGACAGAGGATCAATAAGGAAATAAAGAATTTGAATAATGTGACATGTGAACTAGACTTAACAGACATTTACAGAACATTAGACCCCACAATAAAAGGATATGCATTTTTCTCAAGTGCTCATTGATCATTCTCAAGAATAGACCATATGCTAGGTCACAAAGCAAGTCTCAATAAATTTTAAAGGACTGAAATCATACAAAATACTTTCTCAGATCATAATGGAATGAAATTGGAAATCAATAACAGGCCAAGGGCCAAAAAATGCATGGATATATGGAGGCTAAACAACACACTCTTCAACAGGCAGTGGGTCAAGGATGAATTTACAAGAGAAAATGGTAAATATCTCAAGGCAAATGAAAATGGAAACACAACATATCAAAATTTATGGGATGCTGCAAAGGCAGTGCTAAATGGAAATTTTATTGCCTTAAATGTCTATATTAAAAAAGAAAAAATAACTAAAATTGAGGAATTAACTGTTCACTTGGAAGAACAAGAGAAAGAAGGGAAAACTAACCAAAAGTAAACAAAAGGAAAGAAATGATTAAAGCAGAAGTAAATGAAATTGAGAAAATGAAAACAATTGAGAAAATCAGCAAACCCAGAAGTTGGTTCTATGAGAAAATCAATAAAACTGACACTTTTAGTTAGGTTGACAAAAAAAAGAGAGAGAGAGAGGATGCAAACAAAGAAAATCAGAAATGGAAGAGGAGACATAACCAATGGTTCCACAGAAATAAAGGAGGTAATGTGAGGATACTATGAGCAACTAAATGCTAATAAACTAGACAACTTAGATGAAATGGAAAAATTCCTGGAAAAGCATGAACAACCAACATTTACTCAAGAAGAAATAGATGACCTCAACGAACCAGTCACAATAAAGACATTGAATCAGACAAGAATCTCTCAAAAGAGAAAAATCCAGGACCAGATGTCTTCACATGTAAATTCTACCAAACATTCAAGAAAGAATTAGTGCTATTTCTGCTCAAACTCTTCAAAACAACTGAAGAGGAGAGAAAGCTGTCTAACTCATTCTATGAAGCCAACATCACCCTTATTACAAAGGCAGAAAAAATACAAAAAATAAAGAAAATTACAGACCAATCTCTCAAATGAATATAGATATAAAATCCTCAACAACATATTTACAACTGCAATCTAGCAGCACATTAAAAGAATTACACACCATGACCAAATGGGATTTATTCCAGATAATTAAAGATACTCAACATAAGGAAATCAATTAATGTAATACACTGTGTCAACAAATCAAAGCAGAAAAAACACATGACCATCTCAATTGATGCAGAAAAGGCATTTGAAAGAATTCAACATCCTTTCTTAATGAAAACTTCAAAGGTTAGGCATAGAAGTGAACTTTCTCAACATGATAAAGGGAATATATAAAACACCCAGAGCTAACATCATCTTCAATGGAAGAAGACTGAAGCTTTTCCTCTAAGATCAGAAACAAGACAAGAATGTCCACTGTCACAGTTATTACTCAACATTGTGTTGGAAGCTCTATCCACACTAATTAGAAAACAAAAAGAAATAAAAGGCATCCAAATTCAAAAGCAATAAGTAAAACTCTCACTATTTGTAGATGATATGATACTATATGTCAGAAACCCTGAAAATTCTACAGTAAATCTACTAGAACTAATAAATGAGTACATCAAAGTGGCAGGGTTCAAGATCAACACCCAAAAATCAGTAATGTTTCTATACACTTGCAATGAGCAATCTGAGGAAGAAAACAAAACAAAACAAAATCCATTTACAACAGCAGCCAAAAGAATAAAATATTTAGGAATAAATTTAACTAAGGATACAAAAGATGTATACACAGAAAATATAAGAAATTACTAAAAGATTCATTTCTCCAGAACCTTGAGAAATAAATTCATGAGAGTAGCTCCATCATCCCTGAAGAGCTCTGTAGTCACCCTTCTCTAAAGATCAGATATTTTTGTGGGAATATTGTCACTTAGCTGGAATCCTTAAACACAATGGGGATGATCAGATCCTGAGTTGGCAGAAGCAATGTGACAACAGTTAATTACCAAAGACAAGGTGGGCATGGCCACCATAATAGACAGAGGATTCAAAGCAGCAGCTAAAATAATCTCACTTGCAGAGACTTGTGGCATTGGCTAGTAGATCATGGGGTACCTAGAAGTAAAATAGATGGGCAGGGTTTGAGTTTGCAAGCTACCAGAATGCAATATACCAGAAACAGAATGGGTTTTGCAAGGGGTAATAGATTAAGTTGCAAGTTTATGGTTCTAAGGCCATGAAAATATCCAAATTAAAGCATCTATAAAAATGTCCAAATTAAGGCAACAACGAGAAGTGACCTTCACTCAGTAAAGACCAATGAAGTTCAGGGTTTCTCTCTCAACTGGAGAGATGCATTACAAACATGGTAACAATCATGTTTCCTGGGGCTCCCTAGGGGAATATTCCTTCTTCAGATCCAAAGGTCTCTGTCTGCATGAGCTCTATGGTTCTTGTGGCTCTGAAGCTTTTTCCAAGATACTTCCTCTTGTAAGGGATTCCAGTAAACTAATCAAGACCCACCTGAAATGGGTGGAGTCAAATCTCCTTCTAATCAAAGGTTAATCCCACAATTGGGTGCGTCACATCTTCAAGGAGATAATCTAATGAATCTCCCAATCTACAGAGATGAATAGGGATTAAAAGAAATGGCTGTTTCCACAAAATGTATCAGGATGAAAATATGGCTTTTCTAGGGTACATAATCCTTTCAAACCAGCACAAGCAGTCTAAAAATTCAAGTTTGAGCTGTATAAGCAGAAGATTTCTAGGTCAAGTGAACATAAGTCTAACCTGAATTATAAAAATAGAGAGTCATGGCACCTTAATCAACTCCCAGACCTGAATCAGTTTACAGACTCAGAGCCCCCCAAATGAGGGGAGGGCTGGGTATCTTTAGGGAAGGAAACCTTTCAGCACCTTACCCCTGCTCCTAAAGTTTTTCAATCAAGAGCTTAAGTTGTCATGCAGCTTTATGTATCTCCAGGCTCTATGTGCCCCAAATTTACAGTTAACCTTCCCCCAGCCTTCCTCAAGGAGACCTAAGGCATTTAACCAGGGTGTCTGTGCACTGATGAAAAGGAAATTATCAGATATTTTGGGTATTATTAAGACACTGGTTTCAGAAGGGGCATTAATGCCTAAATACCCAAAACATCACTCTGGTCCACTGGTCATGGTAGGGGTTTATGGAGGTCAGGTGATTGACACAGTTTTAGCTCAGTTCCATCTCACAGTGGGTCTGGTCCCCACACACAATCTGTGGTCATTTCCCCAATTCGAGAATTCATAATTGGAAAGAACCAACTCAGCAATAGGCAGAATCCCCACACTCATTCTCTGACACATGGAGTAAGGGCTTTTATGGTAGAAAAGGACAGTAGGAAGCCACTAGAACTGCCACTACCTATCAAAATAGTGAATCAGAAGCAATGCCATAATCCAGAATAGATTGCAGAAATTAGTATCACTCTTAAGGACTTCAAGGATACAGGGGTGGTGATTCCCACCACATTCCCATTAAACTCTCCTACTTGGCCTCTGCAGAAAACAGATGGGTCTTGGAGGGTGACAGTGGATTATCATAAACTTAACCAGGTGATGACTCCAATTGTAGCTGCTGTCTCAGATGTGGTAAGATTGCTTGAGCAAATCCACAAATTCCCTGCTAACTGGCATGCAGCTATTGATCTGGTAAATGCTTTTTCTCAATTGCTATCAGTAAGGACCACCAGAAACAGTTTGCATTCAGCTAGCAAGGCCTGCCATATATGTTCACTTTCATGCCTCAGGGACATGTTAACTCTCCAGCCCTGTGTCACAATCTTGTCCATGGGGAACTTGATTGTTTCTCCCTCTCACAAGACGTAACACTGGTCCATATACTTATGATATCATACTGATTGGACCCAGTGAGCAAGAACTGGCAACTACCCTAGACTTATGTATAAGGCATTTGTGTGTCAGGGGATGAGAGATAAGCCCAACAAAAATACAGGGGCCTTATACCTCAGTGAAATTTCTAAGTGTCCAGTGGTGTGTGGCATGTTGAGATATCCCTTCTAAGGTGAAGGATAAGCTGTCCCATCTAGCCCCTCTTATTACCAAAAAAAAGAGGTGCAACACCTAGTTGACCTCTTTGGATTTGGATACCTCACTTGGTTGTGACATTCTAACCAATTTACCAAGTGATCAGAAAAGCTACCGGTTTTGATGGAGGTCCAGAAAGAGAGGAGGTTCTCCAACAGGTCCAGGCTGCTGTGAAAGCTGCTCTACCATTTGGACCATATGATCCAGCAGATTCAATGGTGCTGGGAGTGTCAATGGCAAATAAGGATACTGTCTGGAGCCTTTGGCAGGCCTTGATAGGAGAATCACAACAAGGCCCATAGGATTTGGGAGCAAAGCCTTACCATACACTGCAGATAACTGCTCTCATTTTGAGAAAGAGTTCTTAGCTTCCTACAAGGCTTTAGTAGAGACTGAACACTTAACCATGGGTTACCAAGTTACCATGAGACCTGAATTGTCTATCATGATCTGGGTGTTTTCTGACTCACCAAGCCAAAAAGTTAGGCATACACAGCACCACTCCATCATAAAATGAAAATTGTGTATTTCCATTAGGGCTAGAGCAGGTCCTGAAGGCACAAGTAAGCTATTTGAGGAAATGGCCTAAAGGTGCATGGCCCCCAGTTTTGATGCATTGCTTTCTCCTTCCCAGACCAAAGTTATGGCCTCTTCGGGAGTTTCTTACAGTCAATTGACTGAGGAAGAGAAAACTCAGGCCTGGCTTGCAGGTGGTTCTGCACGATATATAAAGACCACCTGGAATTGGACAGCTGTAGCACTACAACCTCATTCTGGATATCCTTAAAAACAGTGGTGAGGGGAAATCTTCCCAATGGGTAGTACTTTGAATTGTGCCCCTGGCTGTTCTTATTGCTTGGAAGGAGAACTGGCCATAGGTGCATTTGTATACTGACTCATGGGCTGTTGCTAATGGCTTGGCTGGATTGTCAGGGACTTGGAAGGAGCATGATTGGAAAACTGGTGACAAAAGCCTGGGGAAGAGGTATGTGGATAGACCTTTCCGTGAAGGCAAAGAACTTGACGATACTTGTGTCTTATGTGAATGCTCACCAGAGGGTGACTTCAGAAGAGGAATGTTTTAATAAACAAGTGAATAAGATGACCCATCCTGTGGATATAAGTCATCCTCTTTCTTCAGCCACCCATATCATTGCTCAATGGGCACAGTGGTAGGGATGAAGGTTTTGCATGAGTTCAGCAATGTGGACCTCTACTCTCCAATGCTGACCTGGGTGCAGCCATTGTTGAGTGTCCACTATCAGAGACTATCAGAGACTCATGCTCAGTTCTCAATATGAGACAATTCCCTGAAGTGATCAGCCTGCTACCTGGTGGCAAGTTGGATATGGGTTTGCATTCTCTGCATGCAATACTTCTGCCAAAACTACCTTATGTGGACTTAAAGAATGCCTTATCCACTATCATGGTATTCCATGGGGCATTGCTTTCTGATCAAGGAACCCACTTCACAGGAGATGTAATGCAGGAATGGGCACATGCTCATGGAATTCTCTGGTCTTACCATGTTCCCCATCATCCAGTGAAAGCTGGTTTGATAGAGTGGGGGATGGCCTTTTCAAGACCCAATTACAATGCAAACTAGGTGCTAATACTTTGCAGGGCTGGGGAAATGTTCGCCAGGAGGCTGTCTATGCTCTGAATCAGAGTCCACTGTATGGTGCTCTTTCTCCCATAACCAGGATTCACAGGTCCAGGAATCAAGGGGTGGAAATGTGATTGTTACCAGTCAGTAAAACCCTTAGTGATCTACTAACAAATTTTTGCTTCCTGTCCCTGAAACCTTAAGCTCTACTCATCTACACATCTTAGCTCCAAAAGGAGTGTTCCTCCCAGGGCATACAACATTGATTTCATTGATCTGGAAATTAATTCTGCCATCTGGTCACTTTGGGCTTCTCAGGTCACTGAATCAACAGGCACAGAAGGGGATAAATATTCTACCTGGGGTGATTGATCCTGACTATTGACTATCAAAGGGGAATAGGACTGCAACTCTACAATGGAGGTAGGGAGAGTTTTCCTGGAATACAAGAGACCCCCTAGGGATCTCTTAGTGCTACCATGCGCTGTGAGTAAAGCAATGGAAAACTTTAACAACCCAATCCAGGCAGGACTATCAATGGCCCAGAAACTTCAGGAATGAAGGTCAGGGTCACCCTACCCAGCATAGAACCATGACCAGCTGGCATGCTTGCTGAAGGTAAAGGGAACATGGAAAGTATAGAAGAAGAAGGTAATGATAAAATATGAACTACAACTACATGACCAGTTACAAAAACAAGAACTGTGACTATATGAATATTTGTTATGAGTATGTTTGCACTTATACATAAGCAAATATCTCATTTTCCTCTTATCATCTGACATAACTTGGATTGTTCATTCTATATTATTTAAGTCATAATATATGAAGTTTAAGAGTGAATCTTACCTAAACACTTGCATCCTATTCTGGAGAGATGTAGTGCATTTCTGGTTGTATGCAGGACAGTTGAGTATTGTTAGGCAAAACATATGATTGTTATTGTGTTTCATATGGAAATTAAGTGGGTTTCAAGGTGATGTGTATAAATGTCAAATTGAAAAAGGGTGAACTGTGATTGTTTGTTTCTGGTGTCAACTTGACCAAGTGATCATGCCCAGCTGTCTAGTCAGGCAAGCACTGGCCTGACTTTTGCTGCAATGATATTTCATGGCTGGCTGATTAAATAATCAGTGAGCTGATTGCATCTGTGGTGATTATAACTGAGGTCAACTTAGACATGCCTCCCACAATAAGATAATTCAATCAGTTGAAGGCTTTTAATGAAGAAGAGAGACACTTTCACTGCTTCTTCAACCAGTGATCCTCTCCTCTGGAGTTCATCCAGACCCTTCATTGGAGTTGCCAGCCTCACAGCCTGCCTTATGGATTTTGGACACTTCCTTTCCTACAGTTGTGTATGACATCTTTATAAATCTCATATTTACAGGTCTCTCTTGTTGGTTCTGTTTCTCTAGAGAACCTAGACTAACACAGTGTGTTGTGAAATAAAATGGGAACTATAATCATTCATATATAATCACTTTTTAAAAATATACATAAGTAAAATATGGATCTTTTTTACCTTCTTGACTATTTGGCTCTTTCTCTACTTACAAGTGGTTAATTAAATGCCACTTTTCAGTAATGAATTTCCTTCCCTCAGTTTAGATTATGTCCAAATGTTATGCTTTCATTACACCTACCATGTGGCAAACTGTCATCCAGGTGCTTGAGGTACATAAATAAATAAATCAGGTAAAGATCCCTGCCTTCATGGAGCTAATATCCTAGAGAGAAAGGTGGGGGAAGCATATAGTAAAGAGTAAACATGTAGAATTTAATATAAATTAGGGACAGATTCATGCTATGAATTAAATGATTGTAGGATAAAGGGAACTTTTAAATATGATAGTCAGATTAGACATATTTGATACGGTGATATTTGCACAAGGAATTGGTGCCTCATTCACAGAGGGAGCCAATTTGGCACTTAGATTATGAACTATTTAATTGCTAAAATTTGTTTTCAGGTTTTTGTAGGAGACATTTGTTAAGGTGAGTTAGAAAATGAGCAGTAATGGTATTTTTTTCATGAGACAGTGTACATTTGTGAAGTACTTTGAGATATATTTAATAATTTGATGTCAGCATTCCATATGCGAATAACCTATTCTCTCAAAAGACTCTTGGTTTGAACTAGTGCAGGATTATCATAAGGATTATCATATCCTTATCCCAATTATTTTCTTTAACTTTTACAACTTTCAATATCCATTCCACCTGTAGTTTTTATTTATCCAGACTGCACATAAACAGAAATATATTTCATAATAAATTCACAAAGCTTTTGAACCTGCAGACTTCCTTCCAATAACAGTATTCATGAAGGGTAGAAAGACAGAGATACTACAAAATAATGAAGCAAAGAAGAAGTTTATGCTTAGGTTTGGAACACAACCAGATATCTATACACTTTATACTCAGAAAATATAAATGATGATTTTATAATCTGCCTAAAATCTCACAGTCAAATTCTGCACTATCTTCACAGGTCAGAAAAGCCCCAGATTTGAAATACAATCAGATTTTCAATATTTAAGGAATTTATAGCCAGAAAAAAATCTCAAATCTTCCACAACGTTATTCTCAAGTACTAAATAATACTGGGAATTTGCTAGTTTACAAAATTAAGTTATGGCTTCTAAAAAGAAAAACTACTTCATGGTTCTATTTATTTAAATGTTACTTTCATATTTAAAGGTCTTACAAGTGTCATTTCTTTTATGAGGACTGCTTAGGTCATTCTTTATCAATCTGCTTTTCAAATGCTGCCAGCATTTTTATTCCATTATTACTACTGTGTTATACTATGACCTAGACATGCATTTTAATTAGAATACAAATTCTTTGACGTTAAGAATTAAGTTTCTCTATTTATGACAGCATTTACTAACAAAAATATAGTGATTGACATTAACAAAGTCACAAATTCTTCCACATACTAAGGTAACAAATGGTCAAGTAACCAAGATTTTTTTTAAATCCAGATAATCAAGGTAATAATAAATCCATTCTGGGGCAGAATGAAGCCGGCTTGTTGAAAATTTTAGGTGTGGGCCATGGAATTTTGAGAGTTCCTATGCTCTTCTTTAACTATTTCCAATTATTAGATTTATTTTACTAAAAGCTGTGACCAGGGCCATGGGAAAGCATCTCTGTTTTTTCCAGAAGCAGCCCTTTGGCAGTTTTCTGCTGCCTTAGGGAAATTCCAGGGGTGGTTTCTTTTTAATGCCCAGGTTTACTTACAGTAATTACAAATCTAAAGTTTTGAATCTTGCTGCTCAGAGAGATTTTTATCTTTTTATTTTACAAGTGCCAATTTATATATTACACAATCTCCTATGTTCTAGGCATGATTCTAAATTCTTGGAATGGATTAAGTATTATATCCTTACAACAGTATTGTTTTCTCCATTTTATAGATAAGGAAACTGAGGGATGGAGGGGTTCAATAACTTGCCTACAACACCATAGATAAAAAGTGAGGGATTTGAGAATTAAAGCCCTTTTATGAGGGATGAATAGTCAACGCTATTTTTAAAATAGTTTTATTGAAATATATTCACATACCATACAAACCATGCAAAATGTACAATCATTGGCTTCTGTCATAATTACAGAGTTGTGCATTTATCATTACAATCATTTTAGAATGTTTTCATTACCCCAAAAAGAAAAGCTCCATACTCCTTCACAGTGACTTCCCAACCCCTCCAGCCCTTCCGAATTTAACAAAACCACTATTCTAAATCTCTCTCTATAGATTTATTTATATTCACATTCAATCATACAACATATGGTTCTGTGTGTCTGGTTTCTTTCAATTAGTATAATTTTTATTTTAAGTATTGTAATATTTTAATTAGAGAATTTTTAGGTCTATATAAAACATGCTGAAAACATGTCATTCCCATATACCCCTTAATGTTGGAACTTCATATAGTTATGGTACTTTTTTACAATTGATAGGAGAATATTAAAATATTACTGTTAAAATACTCTATACTTTCTTTTAGGTGTGTTTTTATCCATATAGCACCCTATTATTAACACTTTGTAATAGTGTTGTACATTTGTTATAATTCATGAAAGAAAATTCCTGTTTTTGTACTATTAACAATAGTCATTGCCCACAAAAGGGTACACTGTGTTATGCAGTTACATTTTTTATTCTCTAGCTTTCCTTCTAGTAACATACATGACCCCAAACTTCCCCTTTCTCTATCATCATTCTGTCTCTTGGTAATCTATATCCTAGACTTTAACTGTATTATGATTAAATCACATTAGTGAGATAATACAATATTTGTCCTTTTGTTTTTTGGTTTATTTAACTCAACATAATGTCTTCAAGTTTCATTCATGCTATTGCATCAGGACTTCACTACTTACAGCTGAATAATGGTATGCATACATCACATTTCATGTTTGCATTCATCTGTTATGGACACTTGGCATGCTTTCATCTTTTGGCAAGAGTGGATAATGCCAATATGAACATCGATGAGTAAATGTCCATTTGAGTTCCTGCTTTCAGTTCTTCTGAGTACATACCTACTAGCGGGATTGCTGGCTTATATGGCAATTCTATATTTCTCTTCCTGAGGAACAGCCAGACTGTCTTCCATAACTGCTGCACCATTTTGTATTCCCACTAACAATGAAAGAGTGTTTCTTTTTCTCCACATCCTCCAAAATACTTGTAGTTAGCTGTCTTTTTTAATAATGGTCATTCTCATAGTTGTGAAATGATATTGCACTGTGAATTTGATTTCCATTTCTTCAATAGCTAGTGATGTTGGGCACCTTTTCATGTGATTGTGAGCCATTTGTACTTCCTTTTTGGAAAACTGTCTATTCAAGTCTTTTACCCATTTTTAAATTGGGTTGTCTTTTTATTGTGGAACTATAGGATTCTTTTATATTCTGGATATTGAACCCTTATAGGATTTGTGGTTTCCAAATATTTTCCTCCATTGAGTATGGTGCCTTTTCACTTTCTTCACAAATTCCTTTGAAACACAAAAGTTTTTCATTTTGAGAGGTTCCATTTATCTATTTTTTTCATTTTTTGCTTGTGTTTTGGGTATAAAGTTTAAGTAACCATTGCCTACTATAAGATCTTAATGATGATTCTTTCCACTAGGAGTTTTATCATCCTGGTTCTTATATTTAGATTTTTTATAGATTTTGAGTTAATTTTTGTCTGAGATGTGAAATAGAAGACCTCTTTCACTATTTTGGATGTGGTTATATAGTTATCCTAGCACTCTTTGTTGAATAGTTGTGTGGACTCGGCAACCTTGTCAAACGTCAATTGGCCATAGATGTGAGAGTCTATTTTTGAACTCTCAATTCAATTCTATTACTCAGTATTTCAATAGTTGTGCCAGGACCATGCTGTTTTGATCATTGTACCTGTTTAATGTAATTATTTTTAGTTGCTATCGTAAGTGGAATTGTTTCTTTGCTTTCTCTTCAGTGTATAGAAACACTACTGATTTTTGTGTGTTAATCTTGTATCTTGCCACTTTGAAGGACTCATTTATTATCATTTATTAGCTTTGTAGTTCTTTGTAGAGTTTTCAGAACTTCTATATACAGAAGCATGTCATCTAAAAATAGCAAAAGTTTTACTTCTTCCTTTCCAATTTGGATCCTTTTATTTCTTTTTCTTTTTCTTTTCTTGTAGCTGATCTGGCTAGAAAATTTGCCACAATGTTGAAATAGTGATGACAATGGGCATCCTTGTCTTGTTCTTGATATCAGAGGGAAAGCTTTCAGTCTTTACCATTGTGAACAGTGTTTACTGTGGGTTTTACATGTATGCCTTTTGTCATGTTTTCAAAGTTTCCTTCTATTCTTATTTTTTGAAATATTTTTATCCAAAAAGGATGCTGGATTTTGTCAAATGCCGTTTATGCATCAATCAACATGATCATATGTTTTTCCCCTTCAATTTATTAATGTGGTGTATTATATTAATTGATTTTCTTGTGTTGAACCACCTTAACTGAAAGAAAACTCAGTTGCTCATGGTGTATCATTCTTTTAATGTGCTATTGGAGTCTCTTTGCACATATTTGGTTGAGGACTTTGAGCCTATATTCATACTACAAATTGGTCTGTAATTTTATTTTCTTGTAGTATTATTATCTGGGCTTGGTATAAGGTAATGTTGATCTCATAGAATTAGTCAGGTAGTATTATTTCCTGTTTAAGGTTATGGAAGACTTTGAGCAAGGTCAGAATTAATTCTCTTTTTTCCAACGATTGGTAGAATTCACTTGTGAGACCACTTTCCCTGGGCTTTTCTTTTTTGTGAGATTTTTCATGACTGATTCAATCTCTTTATTTGTATTAGGTCTGCTGAGGCCTTCTATTTCTTCTAGAATCAGTGTAGGTTGTTTATGTGTTCCTAGGAATTTGTCCATTTTATCTAAATTGTCTAATTTGTTGGCATACAGTTGTTGATAGTGTGCTCATATGAATCTTTTTATTTCTATGGCATCAGTAGTAATGCCCCTCTTCTCATTTCTGATTTCCTTTAAGACTTCTCTTTTTTCTTCAGTTTAGGAAAGGATTTTTTAAATGTGTTGATCCTCTAAAAGAACCGAGTTTTGATTGTTCTTTTATTCTGTTTCATTTAGTTGTGTTCTAATCTTTGTTATTTCTTTCCTACTGCTTGTTTTGTGATTAGTTTGCTGTTCTTCTTCTACTTTGTCCAAGTTTGCAATTAGATGTTTCATTTTAGCTCTTTCTTGTTTTTCAATATGTGTAAGGCTATAAATGTTCCTCTCAACACTGCTTTCTCTGCATCCCATAAGTTTTAATATGCTGTGTTCTCATTTTCATTTGTCTCATTATGCTTACTGATTTCTTTTGCAATTTCTTCTTCTTCTTCTTTTTTGTTTTTTTGACATGGGCAGGCACCAGGAATCGAACCCGGGTCTCCAGTATGGCAGGCAAGTGAGCCACCGCGGCCCACACTGCAATTTCTTCCTTGACACACTGATTGCTTAATAATATGTCTTTTAATAACCTCAGTATATTTATGGGTTTTCCAATTCTCCACCTGTTCTTAATTTCCACCTTCATTCAATTATGGTCAGAGAAAGTATTTTGTTTAATTTCAATCATTTTACTTTTATTCAGACTTGTTTTGCGAACCAACACATCACAAGTGGTCTCTGAGCATTTGAGAAAAATGTATATTCTGCTGTTGTGGAGTACAATGTTCTGTATATGTCTGTTATGTCTAATTCATTATTTATATTGCTCAATTCCTCTGTTTCTATTTGTCTTCTGTCCAGATGTTCTAACTATTGATGGGAGTCAGGTATTGACATTTCAAACTATTAGAGATGTCTTTTTATCCCTACAATTTTGTCACTATTTGTCTCATGTGTTTTGTGCACCATGATTAGGTGCATAGATATTTATGTTTATTTCTCTTGGTGTATTGCCCCCTTTATTAATATATGGTGGCCTTCTTTGTGTATTATAACAGTTTTGCATTTTAAGTCTGTGTTGTCCAATATTCAAATAGCTACCCCATCTCATTTTTGGATACTGTTTGCATGGCACATTTATTGCAGCCTTTCACTTTCAACCTGCTTGTGCCCTTGAATCTAAGGTGAGTCTCTTAAAGACAGCATATAGAATGCTCAGAGTTTTTTAGCCATTCTGCCAATCTGTGTCTTTTGATTGAGAAGTTTAATGGATTAAAATTCATTGTTATTACTGTAAAAGCAGTACTTACTTCAAGCATTTTATCCTTTGTGTTTTTGCATGTCATATCTTATTTTTGTCTCTTTTTCATTCTTCTAGTTACCCATACTGATAATCTTCATGTCTACAAATTCCTCTAAGCCTCTCTCTCTCTCTCCTCTCTTTTGTGTGCCTGCAGAACTCCCTTTTGTATGTCTTGTTGGTCAGGTCTCTTCTTGAATCATTTTTTAATATTTAAACTCTTCCTCATTTTTGAAGAGCAGTTTTTACCCATAAAGAATTCTTCGCATGCAGTTTTTCTCCTACAGTAACTTAAGTCTATAATACATTGCCTTCTCTCCTAAATGCATTCTGATGAGGAATCAGCATTTAATCTAATTGTGCTTTTCTTGATATCTGATCAATTACTTCTCTTTAGTTGCTTTCAGGATTCTCTCATATCTTTGGCATTTGACATTCTGATTTGTATATGTCACGGGGTGGGTCTATTAGTATCTATTCAGTTTGGAGTAGGTTATCCTTCTTAGACATGCATATTGATGTCTTTCACAAAAGTTGGGATATTTTCACCCTTGTTTCCTGTTATTTTTCCCTTTTCTCCACCATCTGGGACACCCATGACATGCATGTTTGCCTGCTTCATGATATCATTCAATTCCCTGAGGCCTTGCTAATTTTTTCCATTCTTTTCTCTATCTGTTATTCTGTCTATAAGGTTTTGATTGTCCTATTTTCCAGTTTGCTGATTCTTTTCCTACCTGCTTATATTTGTTGTTGTATTCCTCTATATCATCTTTTTAATCTCTTCTATTAGTTCCTTTCATTCCTATAAGTTTTGTTATGTTTCTTTTCATACTTTCAAATTATTCTTTATGGTCTTTGTTTTGGTTTTCTAAAGCTGCTGGAATGCAATGTAGCAAAAATGGGTTGGCTTTTACAATGAGAATTTATTAAATAACAATTTACAGATCTTAGACTATGAAAATATCCAAATTAAGCCATCAACAGGATGATACTCTGCACTTTGAAAAAAGACTGCTGGCATCTGGGACACCTCTGTCACATGGGAAGACACATGGCTGGCGTCTGCTGGTCATTCATACTCAGATTTCATTGCTTTTGCCTTCTGGCTCTAGAGGCCTCTTTTTTAAGCCTCTGTGGATCCTCTCTTAGCATCTCTGGGGCTTTTTCTCTAAGCTCTCTGCAAACTTTTCTGGTTGTTTCTCTTTCTGAGTTCTGTGCGATTTTTCTGTTTTGTTTGTTAATCCTCAAAACCGACTCCAGTAAAAGAATTAAGACCCACCTTGAATGAGGAGGGTGTTAACATCTCAATTGAAATAACCTAACAAAAAGACCAATGCACAACAAGTCTGTCTCACAGGAGTGGATTAAAAGAACATGGCCTTTTCTGAGATACATAACAGCTTCAAACCAGCACACTCTTTCAGTATCTGTTTAATCTTTATCTATTTAGCCATATTTTCCTTCATGCTTTTGAATAGAGTCAGGAGATTTGTTTGAATCTTTGATTAGTTGTTTCAATTTCTGTGTTCCCTCTGAAGTTTTAATTTGTTCCTTTGACTAGGTCACATCTTCCTGTTTCTTAGAAAGACTTGTAGATTTTTTTGTTGATGTCTAGGTATCTGATTATCTTGATAAGTTCATTCTTAAGGTATTTTGTCCCTCCTGCCTCAGGTTTTATTGCTGATTGGCTTTGTTTTAAGTACAGTTTTTGATATTTGATTCTACTTATTCTAGACATTTAGAATTGCCCATATTCAGCTGATCACATCTGAGCCTCTCCCTAGATATGCAGTACAGTTTTTAAGATTCCAAATTAAGAATCTTACTTCTTTTACCCCTAGAAGAAAGTTCCCTTTCTTTGGCTCCTTTTCCAGGAAACTTGATCTGTATTATTTGTTTTCTTTTAGTTCTATACATTTTTATTTTCTTTTCACTCTCCTTTCATTGCTTCTAGCTGTTTTTGTCTGGAGGGAAAATTTCGGGAAGATGAACATTCTGGAGAAGACTTTCCCATGTCAGTATTTTCCAGTTAAAACAGGGCAAAGACCCCCAAAGGGCTCCAAGACAAGTTCCAAAGATCTCTAGGGAGAAGGTCAGAAAAGGCAGTCTTTTTGGCCATTTCCTGAAGCTGCACTTTCCTGGCTTGTCCAGCAGATGGCAATCTTCAGCAGAACATTCCCCTCAGCACAAGGATGCGTCTTTAAACCTCCACTGCCTTTGCCCCTGTCAGGAGCAGGGTTGTAACAATGGCCATGGTTAAAATAGGATAAAATAGCACCTCAGAACCATAATGCAGCAATGTAAACTAGGTCAATCAAACACCATTGTCAGTACCCAACCATGCCAACCCAATATCAATGTTGGGAAGGAGAGCTTCCACGTCTCTCTGTCTACAGCAGCCACCTAGGAACCTAAGGTGGCTCATCTCAAGGGGGATGGGCACCAGCTGCTGCCATTATATGAATTACTCACAGTTTTTAAATGCAGTTTGTCAGTGTTCTAGCTTGCTAGCTGCCAGAATGCAATATACCAGGAATGGAATGGCTTTTTAAAAGGGGAATTTAATAAGTTGCTAGTTTACAGTTCCAAGGCTGAGAAAATGTCCCAATTAAAACAAGTCTATAGAAATGTCCAATCAAAGGCATCCAGGGAAAGATACCTTGGTTCAAGAAGGCCGATGAAGTTCAGGGTTTCTCTCTCAAGTGAGACGGCACATGGTGAACACAGTCAGGGCTTCTCTCTTGGCTGGAAGGGCACATGGCGAATAAGGTGTCATCTGCTAGCTTTGTCTCCTGGCTTCCTGTTTCATGAAGCTCCCCGGGAGGCATTTTCCTTCTTCATCTCCAAAGGTCACTGGCTGGTGGACTCTCTGCTTCGTGGTGCTGCAGCATTCTCTGCTCTCTCTGACTCTCTCACTCTCCTCTTTTATAGGACTTCAGAAACTAATCAAGACCCACTCAAATGGGTGGAGACATGTCATCCCCTAATCCAGTTTAACAACCACTCTTGACTAAATCACATCATCCAGGGAGATAATCTCATTACAGTTTCAAACATACAGTATTGAATAGAGATTATTCTACCTTTATGAAATGAGATTTATATTAAAACATGGCTTTTCTTAGGGGGCATACTTCCTTTCAAACCAGCACAGTTAGTCTCTCTGTTTGCTCATTCCCTGGATGCTGCAAAGTGCTGCCCAGGTACCTAAGTCTCAGAACAGATGTTTCAGACAGTTTCTTCCCATCAACTGGCTATTTCTGGAGGAGGAATGAGTCCTAGAACTGTCATATTTTTAGAAGTTCTCTAAAACTTTTTTTTTTTTTTAACATGGACAGGCACAGGGAATCAAACCTGGGTCTCCAACATAGCAGGTGAGAATTCTACCTGTTGAACCACCATCGGACCACTATAAAACTTTTGATAGTGATATGATACTTAGTTTGAAAAGATAGGCCAAGAAGTTTTAGTATGCTTGGATTACATTTTAACCCATAAATATCCAATTAATCTTTCCCTAAATTTGTTGAAGCTGATAAGATATTCTATTCAAATTGTTATTCCCTTTGCTACTGGGGTAAGGTTTTATTTTTATTTTGCTCTGACTAGATTGCAAGAGATTGAGTATAATTACACGGAAAATAAATAAAGCAAAATTAAAATTGTTCTTTCTTTTTACCAGTGATGGTTGATATCATGTATCAACTTGGCTAGGTTATGATGTCTAGTTTGTCAGTCCAGCAAGCTGACCTGACTGTTACTGTGAAGGTCTTTCATAAATGCACTTGTGCATTTAGTCAGTTGATAACATCTATGGCTGATTGAATCCACAATCAACACAGCAGATTACCTTCAGCAAAGTGGGATTTCTCTTCGTTCAATAATTGGAGCTCTCAAAAGTAAGAACTGAGGATTTCCAAAGCAGAAAGAAGAATTTATGCTTCTACTTCAGTTTGTCAGCTTCGATTGGGGAATATGGACTTGCCACAATACAGAATCACCTTTTATAGAATTTCCTGTTTGGCACCTGCTTAACATGATTCAGAATTACTAGTCCCCACCATTACACAAAGCAGTTTCTGATATGTCTGTTTCTGTTTTATTTTTCTGACTAACCATGACTAATACAATCAGTAAGAGATATGTTTGTTTTTTTAATAAAATATTTTGTCTATAATTTGACATAAAATGCAATGCAGACTGCAATCAATAAACTTATCTTAGCACTTTCTTTTTTACTTGAAACATTTTGTTAACTCTGTCTAATATTATTCAGAAATACTCTGCAACATTTTATTAATCAATTACAAAATCACATCATTTATTTATTTTTCAAATAATTGTGTAGCCAATATGTCCCATGTCCTATTATGAGTATTGGAATTGTGGTAGAAAATATAAATAGATAAATAAAGTAATATTTCCTATACCATGGATTTTACGTGTAGATAGGATGATAAGTATCAAATTACTTGTGAATGGGTAATATGCTAAACTAGCAATTCAGGGTGGAAGGCAGTTCCTTTCAAACTAATAATTGATAGGGAAAGCAGAAATATTCACGTAAAGTAAAGAGAGTGGTGGATGGTGCAGGCAGAGGGCATGTGCAAAATCTCTAAGTGGAGAGGGAGCAAAAACCAGCCATAAACATATAAGGGAATTGTTTTAGAAGGGGAAGAAAATCTTACAAATAAATAAATCCACCAAATGGTTTTGCTTGATAAAAGCACAGAACATAAAACTTCTACTAAACCAAAAGATAGGATGTCTATTCTGAAAAAAGACTGGTAATGTCCCAAAGCTTAAGAGGTGAATTGTTCTCCCTTCTCATTTTACTTTAGCTATATCTCATCCTCCCTTCTATATATCCATCATCCTTATCACCATTTACCCCTCTTTCGCTGATAGTCCATGCCACTGAGTTCTTTCCATCCCTCCATGATCTTCTCTTACTGAACATGTGCTTACTTTCACTATACCTGTTTAGACATAGAAACAATTGGTAAATTCTATAAAGTGAACCAAAACCTATTGTGCAAAGGTTTTTCAATGAATTTCTCCTATTTTCTACTACCATCTTGCAACTATTTCCAGGACTCATTCTATTTCTCCTTCTAAAGTCCTTTAGAAGACTTGCTTATTCTCTGAACACTTGCTTATTCTAGGATTTCAGGGTTCTGTTCTCATGCTTATTTCCCCCATCCTTCATTTAGATTATTCTGATATAAATTTATGAATATTATTATTCATGATAGTGAAAAGTCAACACAATTTAGACAAGAAATGATCATTAAACCTGAACCAATTGTTATAAAATTATGCTTTGTAAGGAATAGTGATAAATTAAGTCACTACAAGAAGTTTTCAAAGGTATTTCGCAACAGAATGTGACATTTTAGATTACTATAACCTTGCCTCAAGAACAGGTCTTCACAGGATAAGGAAATCTATTATTCAGTATCAGTGAACACCTATTTGAGATTTACTCAACATGAAAATCATGTCAGGAGTCTAATCTTGAACCTACACTGATGAGGAATTCCTTTATAGAAAAAAGCTCCTCAAACTCAGAAGGAATATTTCTTATTTAATTAAGGATTCTACAAAAAAGAATTCCATTTATATTACATGAGCTTTCTGTAATGAATAACACTTTCTGCGATTAGATCATTTTGCTTTAAATTTACACTCAAGGGCTTCCACTAAAGCATACTTTATTTTTCTTTGTATTGTGATATTAATTCATCAATCTATTTCATCACCAAGACATCTTTATCCCTAAAAAATAACTTGAACACTCCTTCCCTAATCTGCTTAGTCTTGACTCCATAAACAATTGGGTTCAGAGTTGGGGGCAGAATCAAATAGAGATTGGCGATAATGATATGGATGTGGTGGGGAATGTTTTTTCCTCCAAAACGGTGTGTGAAAATGGTGAATAAGGCTGGAACATAGGTGATGATGATGGCACATATGTGGGAGGTACAGGTGCTGAAGGCCTTGTGACGAGCATCTGCAGAGGACAGACTCACCACCGCCCGCAAGATCATGGTGTAAGACACAGAGATACAGAAGATGTCAAAGCCCCCAATCAGAAGGGCTGCCAAGAGCCCATAGATAGCATTGACTTTGACTTTACCACAGGACACCTTGGCCACAGACATGTGGTCACAGTAGGTGTGGGGAATGAAGTTGCCCCGGCAGTAGGGCAGCCGCTTGGTGAGGAAACTGAATGGGATGATGAGCATCACACACCTCATCAAGGTGGCAAACCCAGCCTTGGCAATGACAGGGTTGGTGAGGATGGTGGCATAGCGTAAGGGGTAGCAGATGGCCACGTAGCGGTCCAGGGCCATGAGCATGAGCACGCCAGACTCCATCCCAGTCAACATGTGGACAAAAAACATCTGAGCCAGGCAGGCATTAAAGCCAATCTCCTTGAGATTGAACCAGAATATACACAGCATATTGGGTACAGTGGTAGTGCACAATGTGACATCTGTGAAGGAGAGCAGTGCCAGGAAATAGTACATGGGTCGGTGCAGAGCCTCCTCATGGATGATAAGGTGGATGAGTCCACAGTTCCCCATCACAGCAATGATGTACATGAAGCAGAATGGCAGGGAGATCCAGATGTGAGCAGCTTCCAGCCCAGGAACACCATTCAATATAAAGAATCCTGGGGTCAGGCTGGAGCTGTTAGAACCAGACATAATGTCTGATAGGAGGAAGGCATATTATATTCTTTAAAAGTTATGGTTTCCTGGAAAAGAAAATAGCTCCAAAGTGAGTGGAAATCTTGGAAGCCAGAAGTAAGAAAGTGGTTTCCTTGATAAGACTAATAACATCTTTGAAATTGTGAGTAATGATTAAGTCCTTCTAGCATCAGATTGTCTAGCCATGTTTTCTATTCTGCTTCTTATCAATGTGTGATACTGGAAAAATTTTTAGGCTCTTCATACTTCATTTTTTTCCTTAATATAAAATGAGGATAATAACTGTGCCAAGCTCAGAAAGCTGTTACGATTATTCAGTTAAGAAAATGTATACAAAGTACTAAATCTGTGCATAGGACATAGTGAATGTTCAATAAATTTCAGCACTAATCACCACTGTTTTTATTACTATTATTATCACTTCCAGTCTCAGTATACAGCATCTCATGAGATCAAACTTACCTTGATTTATAAGTGGAAATTCAAATAGTGTGCTCAGCTTTGCTCTAATTTAAGTTCCCCTCGTAATTTACAGTGGAAAAAGCAGCATGATATTTTGAATACCCTAACTATATCAGGAGATTGAGAAGTGTATTTTACAATGTAAGTGCTATTTACAATGACCTCCAAGAGATTAAAATACATTAACATGTTTTAGATAGTGAAAAAATTGTTAAAGTCTCTTAACTCTGGAATGAAATCCAGGGAAATCTAATGTAACTAAACTTTGCAAGGCTCTTGACAGACAACTCTAGGTAACTAAATAGGTGGCTATTGGAACTTCCTACACAAAGAAATGGTCTCCTTGGGATGCCATTTCTGATGCTTCTGCTCCTTAAAAGATAGTCACAGGGCACCACAGCCGCAAGACTAGAAGAAATGGGCATGGGCTTAAGAATCTCAGGAGTAAGAAATCTTGACTCTGTCCACCTGAATACTAAAACTTATCTCACACCCATAGAAAACTCCCAGGGCCTCCCAAACATCAACACCATATAACTAAATAAACAGTTCACATTCATGAAATCGGAAACTAAAAGAGAGCTAAACTTGTAGCCAATTCCTTCTGTCACCTCCTTAATAAAATATTTTTCTGTACAATCTTTCTTTCAGATGGTCATCAAAGATATAGATGAATTCTGCTGTTGATCAAACATTTGTAAACAGAGTATATTTAAAGGAAGGAAAACTGAATGGCTCTGTGTCTGCCCTCTGAAACCATAGCAATAATATAATTTTATTGCATACTTGCTGTAGAGACATGGACATTCACACTGCGTGAGTGAATCTTGTTTTCAACACTGACTTGCTAAATGACTTTGAGCAAGTCCCCAAATTTTCACTGTACAATTTTCATAACTTTTAAAAAGGAAGTCATTTTAATGCCTAGAACACAGAAGTGTTAGAATGGTTAAATGAGAAATAATTATTCAGTTAGTTCCTGGCATCTACTATGTAATCAATGCCTGTTGTGGTAGGTTGAACCATGAGCCCTAGTTTAGACATGTTCTTATTCGTGATCTACATTCCTGTGGTTGTAAATCATTGTTAAGAGGATCTCTTGACATTGTTATTTTTAGTTAAGGTGTTAACCTAACTGAAGGAGAGTAGCTCTTAATCTGGATTAATGGATGCCTTATAAAGAGCCAAAAGACCGAATTGAGAGAGATAAAAGCAAAAACAGAAGAGCAGAAGAAAGGAGAGGACATTGTCATGTGCCATGTGCCTGTAAAGCCAAGGAAACCCTGGGAGCACTGGAAGGCAGTGCCAGGAAACTAGTCTTCAGGGAAAGAGCAAGGCTTGCTGAAATTTTGATATTGGATTTCTGTCCTCTGAAACCACAAGTCAGTACACACTTGTTGTAGCCAGCCCATTTAGTAGTATTTTTTTAAATAACAACTGTGGCAACTAAGAAACTAGGAAGATAGTTCTAGAAACTATTCTAGTTTCTTGGGATACATTACTGGGGGGAATTAAAAACAGACCAGATCTTCTCCATTCATTGAGCAAATATTCCCCCCATGATTAAATACCGATATTCAAACTTACAATGTCATGGAAGTATATGTTATTATTTTCATATTGTAGGTGAGGAAATGGAGATCTACGGAGAGTCTAAAAATATCTAAGGCCAGAAAAATTGAAAACTGGTAGAGCTGAGATTCACATTCAAGTTTTCTTTCTTTACTTCAAAGTCATGTGCTTAATAAATGTATCTGTTGCCCTAACTCACTGATCCTAATCCTGAGGAAGAGTTACATAATTTGTGAACGAATAGTTTAAAAAGACATATTGAGACATGAAGAAACTAAATTTCAAGTGGAAGAGAAAACTGATTCTTAATAGTATCTGAGAGCTGAGAGAGAACAAATGCAAATTATGCAATTCAATATCTATCTTAATATAAAGAATCCCTCTACAGAGTGGAAGACTCTATATCTGTGGATGAAGCCAGATTCCTCTTCCTGTACTCATTCACACAGAGGCTGGAACCCAGTAGGGTAGTATATATGGAAGGATTTCTATCAGGGAGAAATCCACCCAAAAGCTTTTAGGATTCAAGTCTGCCATTGGATTATTTTCTATTTCCCCACAAATAATTTTCCCATTTGAAAGAGCTCAGATTGAGTTTACGTCTCTCAATATTAATGTGAGAACTTTCGTTTTCTTACATGCTATTGCCTAGACTCCTCAATCTCCAGTGGAGCATGAAGTAGTTTTAAATTTATTTCGCAGTTAAGGAAACCATGCTTCCCTTTCAACTCCCCAAGGAAACTGGCATCCATTATGGATGAACCAAGAAGAAATACTGAGCTTCCATCAACCGCATCTCAAACACTTGTATTTCTTTGAGAAAAATTTTGCATTTTAGGCAAGTTAAGAATCTTTGTGAATTGCCCAAACTTACCCCAGTGTTAGCAAAGACCAGATTGGTGTGCATGATGGATCACCCGAGCACCAAGAGTCCTACAATAATTGGCCCAAAGTTTACATCATATTTCTGTACCCTTTGAGGATTCTCCATACTTGACTGTTTACAATTCATTGGATCCCCACAGTTGGATGTCTCAGAGGGCTCTGTTAAGAGAATAGAGATCCTTTGGGCCTTTTGGGATTACTTCTATATTTACAAACTCTTTAGGTTGGAGAGGGCAAAAAACAGTAAGAGATTCATAAACAAATATCTTATTCCAGGTGTGGGTTCTGGCCAAGAAGTCTGAGAGTCATTGGAATTGCTTTTCATGTATCTTAATTTATAAAATAGTAGTTTAAGAATAGAATCAGAAAATTCCCAAAACTGTTAGAACATATGAAAGCATCCACTTTATCAGTCTTACCATCTGGGCTAAATATATCATACAAGAGTAATATCAGAACTGTACAGTATCTAGCTCATGGTTAGTTCTGAATTTATTGGATAAGTGAATGGTTACACTAACTCACATTTGTATACACCCTCTTACACATTTATATTTGGGGGATAGTGGTAATGCAGTTTTGCATGTATTTATACACACGTGTTTATTTTATGTTTCCCCCTCAATACTGTATTTTGAAGGGACTTCTTGAAATTATTGAAAAGAAATTGAAATGATTTTTGTCACTTAGGTTGGTGAATGTATGAGGATTTCTCCTAAACTCAGAGCAAATGTTGAAAGTGCTTTTTAGAACTATAGCACAAAACGCCCATGAAGCTGAAACTTCTAATACATTATTGGTGGGAGGTTAAATTATATGACCACTTTACCCAGTATATTCTATAAGAGCTTTCAGATTTGCCTTCAACATTACTAGTTTAAAAGTATAATTTATTTTATTAAATTTTTAATCACAGATTTTAATGTTTATGTTTTTATTTATATAATTAAGCTTTATTTTACTCATTTACTATTGTTTGATCTCATCCTCTTACCTTAACATTTCATCCTCTGACCATCCAAGCCATTTCTATCCTTACGATTTTTTTCTGCCTTTTTCATAGATTATATGGAATTATGTCCATTTTTGAAAGATTCCCTAAATAGTCTTACTAATCAAGCAGTAAAGGTTTTATAAATCTGCATTATTTATTTAATTGTCCTAGATGATATTTATTCCCTCTTACAAGTATATTTTATGGGCTTAATATATTTATTATTGTTTGTGATAGTATTATTTTTCATCTTTATTCCCCCTCAACTGAAGTTAGATCTGTGTATTCTGAGGGTTTACAACAAACATGAAGAATAAAATATCCTTGTTTCCATTTTTCTCATTCTTTCTCTTATTTACACCTTTATGGCATCATAATATTGTTCCTACCCTAATTATCAGTTTCTTCCAAAATCTCATCGCAGTCTTTCTTTTCCTCAGGGAACATCCTCCATTTATGGTGCTTATTCACTGGCCTACAGACAGGGTACAATATACAACTTCTAGTAGCTACTTAAATCAGGGAATATTCTACCCATACCTCCCCTATGGACCAAATTTAGTAGAATATTTTGCTATACATTCATTCCCCCCTTCAATAGCTCCTTCTTATCTAATTATTTACTCAATTTGTAATTTCTCACAGTGTTCTGAAGTTTAGTATGTATGTCTCTCTGTATGAGGAGAAGGGGACTAAGAGAGAAATATAAAATGGAGGAGTATGGATTGAGCAATTTTACCACTACACAGAGAAAATAATTGAATGTGTGGACTCTATTAGTCAGGATTCTCTAGAGAAACTGAAGCAACAGGAAATGTCTGTAAATATGACATCTATAAAGGTATCTCACACAACTGTGGGAATGGAAGAGTCCAACATCTATAGAGCAGGCTGTGAGTCTGGCAGCTCCAAAGAAGGGTCTGGACAAACTCCATGGGAGAAGCTTTCTGGCTGAAGAGTGAAAAGGTCTCTCTACTTCCTCAAAAAGGTCTTTGACTGATTGGATTATCTCATTGGTGGGTCATATGCCTTAGCTGACCACAGATGAAATCATCCAGAGATGCAATCAACTGACTGATGATTTAACACTCCAGCCTTCTGTTTTATCAAACAGCCATGAAATATTCTTGCAGTAATTATCAGGCCAGTGCTTGCCTGAACAGACCACTGGACATCATTACTTGGCTTAGTTGACACTAGAACGTAACCATCACAGTCCACCCCTTGTCAACTTGGCAGCTATACACAACACCTTAAAACATGCTTAATTTCCAAATAGAACACAATAACAAATGTATGTTTTGCCTAACAATACTCAACTGTCCTATGTACAACCAGAAATGTAAAGTACATGTCTCCAGAATAGGGTGCAAGTCTGTAGCTAACATTCACTCTAAATTTCATATCTTATAACTTAATACTATAACATGGACAATACAACTAATGTCAAATGATAACAGGAAAACAAGATATTTGTTTATGTACAAATGCAAACACACTCATAACAAAACAGGGAGGAAATAGTCATATAATCGCAGTCCTTATTTCTGTACCTAGTCACATGTTCTTAGATCATATTAACTTCTACAACTCATCCCATGTTCCCTTTACCCTCAGCAAGCAGTTCGGTTGTTCGTGGTTCTTAGTCAGGTGGGGTGACCCAAACCTTCATTCCTGAAGTTTCTGGGCCATTGATAGTTGTGCCTGGATTGGATCATTGTAGTTTTCCATTGACTTTAATCACTGGACATGTAGCATTAAGAGATGCCCTAGGGGATCTCCTATATTCCAGGAAAACTCTTCCTTATCTCCATTGTGTACTTGTAGTCCTATTTCCCTTTCATAGTCAAGATCAATCACCCCAGACAGAACATAATTCTCCTTCATGACTGTTGATTCAGTGGCATGGGAAGCCCAAAGTGGCCAGGTTGCAGTCTTAACATCTAGTTCAATAGAATCATTGTTGTGTCTCCTCATGGGAGCACTCCTCCTTTTGGAACTAAAACATGTAGATCTGAGGGACAGGAGGCAAAAATTTGATAATGAATCCCTAGGAGTGGTAATGAGTGGTGACAATCACATTTCCACCCTTCAATTCCTGGGCCCATGAATTCTGGCTATTGGAGAAACACAGCATACAGTGGATGCTGATTCATAGATACACAGCCTCCTGGAGAATATTGCCCCAGCCCTGCAAGGTATGACCACCTAGTTGGCAATGTAATTAGGTCTTCAAAAGGCCATTCCACTGTTCTTTCACCCTAGCTGCCTCTGGATGATGGGAAACATGGTAAGACCAGAGGATTCCATGAGCATGTGCCCATTTCTGCACTTCTTTTGCTGTGAAGAGGGTTCCTTGATCAGAAGCAATGTGGTATCAAATACCATGATGGTGGATAATGCATAACATTAGTCCATGGATGGTAGTTTTTACAGAAGCATTGCATGCAGGGAAGGAAAACCCATATCCAGAGTGTCTATTCCAGATAGAACAAATCACTGCTCCTTCCATGATGGAAGTGATACAATATAATCAATCTGCCACCAGGTAGCAGGTTGATCACCTTGGGGAATGTTGTCATATGAGGGACTGAGTGTGGCTCTCAGATGTTGGCAGACTTGGCAATCAACAGTGGCCATACGAAGTCAACCTCAGTGAGTGGAAGTCTGTATTGCTGAGCCCATGCATAACTTTCATCCCTACCACTGTGCCTATTTTGTTCATGAGCCCATTGAGCAATAGCAAGAGTGGCTGAGGAAAGAGGATGACTTGTAGCCACAGGATGGGTCATCATATCCACTTATTTATTAAAACATTCCTCTGCTGCAGTCACCCTCTGTTGAGCATTCACATGGGACACAAATATCTCCACGTTATTTGCCCACTCAGAAAGGTCTACTCACATACCTCTTTCACAGACCTCTTTGTCAGTAATTTTCCAGTCATACTCCTTCCAAGTCCTTGACCATCTGCCAAATCATTAGCAACAGCCTATGAGTCTGTACACTAATGCACCTCTAGCCAGTTCTCCTTCCAAGCAAAATGAGCAATCAGGTGCACTGCTTGAAGTTCCACCCACTGGGAGGATTTCCCCTCACCACTGTCTTTAAGGAAAAGGGTTATAGTGCTGCAGCTGTCCACTTCTGGGTGGTTCCTGCATATCATGCAGAGCCATCTATAAACCAGGCCTGAGTTTTCTCTTCCCCATTCAATTGACTGCCCAAGAGGCCATGGCTCTGGTCTTGGAAAGGGAAAGTAATGTGGCGGGAGTGGGGAATATGGGCATTTGGGCCACTTCCTCATGTAACTCACTTGAGCCTTCAGGGCCTGCTCAAGCCCTATCCATTTCCATTTTTTGATGGAGTGCTGCTTTGCATGCCCAATTTCATGGCTTGGTGTGTCAGACAATACCCATCTCACGATAGGCAACCCAGGTCTCATGGTAACTTGGTGGCCCTAGGTTAAGCATTCAGTCTATACTAAGGCCCAGTAGCAAGCTAAAAGCTGTTTCTCAAAAGGGGAGTTGTTTTCTGCAGTGAATGATAAGGCTTTGCTACAAAATCTTCAAGGTCTGCATTGTGATTCTCCTATAACCTGCCAAGGCTCCAGCCACAGACACTTCCATCACATTGGACCTGCTGTATCATATGACCCAAGTGGCAGACCAGCTTACCCAGAAGCCTGGACTAGACACAGGATCTCCTCTTATATTGGTTCCCACTCACAACTAGAAGCTTTCCTGGTCACTTGGTAAATGGGCTGGAGTAGCAAACCCAAATGAGGAATATGTTGCCTCCAAAATCCAAAGAGGCCAACTAGGCATTGTGCTTCTTTTTCAGTCATATGTGGAGCCAGATGCAACAGCTTATTCTTCACCTTAGAAGGGATATCTCAACATGCCACATGTCACTGGACAACTAGAAATTTCATTGAGGCGTAAGGTTCCTGTATTTTTGTTGGATTTTCTCTCATTTCCTGACATGCAAATGCCTTACCAGTAAGTCTAGAATAGTTGCTATTTCTTGCTCACTAAGTCCAATCAGCATGATCTCATCAGTATAACGGACCAACATGATGTCTTTGTGGGAGGCAGAAATAACCAAGGTCCCTGTGTGACATAGGGCTGGAGAGCTGATATACCCCTGAAGCAGGATGGTGAAGATATATTCCTCATCTTGCAAGCTGAATGCAAACTGGTTCTGGTGGTCCTTACTGGCAGCTATTGAGAAAAAGGCATTTGCCACATCAATAGCTACATACCAGGTACCAGGTGATGTGTTGATTTGCTCAAGCAAAGATGCCATATCTGGAACAGCAGCTATAATTGGAGTCACCACCTGGTTAAGTTTACAATAATTCACTGTCATCCTCTAAGATCCATCACTTTTATACACAGGCCAAACAAGAAAATTGAATGGGGATGTGGTGGCAATCACCACCCCTGCATCTTTCAAGTCCTTAAGAGTGGCACTAATCTCTGCAATCCCTCCAGGAATATGGTATTACTTCTGATTCACTATTTTTCTTGGTGGAGCCAGTTCTAGTGGCTTCTACTTGGTCTTTCCTACCATAATATCCCTCACTCCATGAGCCAGAGTAGCAATGTGGGGATGCTTCCTGTTGCTGAATATATCAATTCCAATTATACATTCTGGAACTGAGGAAATGATTACACTATGAGATGGGCCTGAGCTAAAACTCCATTAATTACCTAACCACCATAAGCTCCTTCCCTGAATACTAGACCAGAGTGACATTTTGGATCTCCTGGCATTTGTCACTTCTGATGCCAGTGTCTGATAATCCCCCCAAATCTGATCATTTCCTTTTCCCCAGTGCATAATCACCCTGGTAAAAGGCTGTAGGTCTCCTTGGGGAAGCCTTGGAGGAAGGTTAACAGTATAAATTTTGGGTCAAAAGATAAAAGTGTTAAAAGATACTTCCCCAAGGGTGCCTGGCCCTCCCCTCATTCAAGAAGCTCTGGGTCTGTAAATTGTCTTAAGATTGGGAATTGATTAAAGGGTTGTGACTTGGTTTTTGTAATTCAAGTTAAACTTCCAATTACTTGACCTAGAATTCTGCTTATACAGGTCAAACAAGAATTTAGTAGACTGACCATCTATTTTACTTCTAGGTACCCTATAATCTACTAGCCAACATCACAAATTTCTGTGAGTCAGATGATTTTGACTGATGCTTTGAGTCAGCTGTCCGTTATGGTGGCCACATTCACATTGTCTATGGTGATTAACTGTCACCGCATGACTTCTGTCAACTCGGGCTCCAATCATCCCCATTCTTTAAGGATTTCAGCTCAGTGTCAACAGTTCACACAGTCGTATCTGACTATACACTAAGGTAACTGCAGAGCTCATCAGGGATGATGGAGCTAGTCTCATGAATTTATTTCTCAACATTCTGGTGAAAGATGTGTCCTCTGGACACCCCTGGGGTGTGTGAGCAGATCTTCCTTGATATATCCACTCTACCATTTCAATCTTGCTAAACTGGATCCCCTTATCTACATTATACCACATCAATTCTGGCCCATTTTGACCTCACATAATCTTGGCCACTTTTTGACCATGTTTCAGCCAACCATCCAAACAAATTATTATTGTCTTTTCTAAACTCTTGAGCTTCAACATTGAATGCAGAATCTCTGCTTAGTGGGCCCATATCAATAAATTCAGCTTCATCCAATGTTATATTCTTTCTACTATTTTCCCACACCCTTAATATCCACTCTCACACTATGATTTCTGTCTCTATAGATTAAACAACTCATGCAGTTCTTTCAGAGTATGGTGTGCCTCTTCATGTCACATTTCGTACCTCACCTTTCAGGGCCCATTGGAACTTTAGCCCAGTTATGCATTTTTTTTTATTAATTAAAAAAAATTAACTAACATAACATTTAGAAATCATTCCATTCTACATGTGCAATCAGTAATTCTTAATATCATCACATAGATGTATGATCATCATTTCTTAGTACATATGCATCGATTTAGAAAAAGAAATAGCAAGACAACAGAAAAAGAAATAAAATGATAATATAGAGAAAAAATAAAAATAAAAATAAAAAATACAAAAATATATAAGAAAAAAAAGCTATAGCTCAGATGCAGCTTCATTCAGTGTTTTAACATAATTACATTACAATTAGGTAGTATTGTGCTGTCAATTTTTTTTTTTTTAGAAATCATACCATTCTACATATGCAATCAGTAATTCTTAACATCATCACATAGATGCATGATCATCGTTTCTTAGTACATTTGCATCAGTTTAGAAGAACTAGCAATATAACCGAAAAAGATATAGAATGCTAATATAGAGAAAAAAAATAAAAGTAATAATAGTAAGAACAAAACAAAGCAAAACAAAAACCTATAGCTCGGATGCAGCTTCATTCAGTGTTTTAACATGATTACTTTACAATTAGGTATTATTGTGCTGTCCATTTTTGAGTTTTTGTATCTAGTCCTATTGCACAGTCTGTTTCCCATCAGCTCCAATTACCCATTATCTTACCCTGTTTCTAACTCCTGCTGAACTCTGTTACCAATGACATATTCCAAGTTTATTCTCGAGTGTCGATTCACATCATTGGGACCATACAGTATTTGTCTTTTAGTTTTTGGCTAGACTCACTCAGCATAATGTTCTCTAGGTCCATCCATGTTATTACATGCTTCATAAGTTTATCCTGCCTTAAAGCTGCATAATATTCCATCGTATGTATATACCACAGTTTGTTTAGCCACTCTTCTGTTGATGGACATTTTGGCTGTTTCCATCTCTTTGCAATTGTAAATAACGCTGCTATAAACATTGGTGTGCAAATGTCCGTTTGAGTTTTTGCCCTTAATTCCTTTGAGTAGATTCCCAGCAATGGTATTGCTGGGTCGTATGGCAATTCTATATTCAGCTTTTTGAGGAACCGCCAAACTGCCTTCCACAGTGGTTGCACCAGTTATGCATTTTAAAGAAAAGAGGAGTGGTGGGGGTAGATTATAAAAAGAAATAGAAGTGTCTTTCAAGCCAATAACCTCAGGGAGTTCTGTTGCAGTTTCATCTCCTTAAATGGGATTGGCCACTCCAGAAAGAGGAGTAAGGGCACTTTCCCCAAGGGAGGTGGTTACAGGGTTAGCAGGCATTGAAGAGTTAAACTCCATAGATGAAGGTTCAATGGCAGACTACTCTGGCCAGATCAGAGGCTGGCAAGCTATTTCCTCAAGGCAGGCTTGAGGTCAGGAACCTCTTTGATCAGGGCAATCCATTACAGTTATATAGCAAGGTTCAGTAGATACTATGATCTAGTCTCCCCATCACCATCATTATCAAGATATATATTACCATTTCATGTTTCATGATCCTATTCTTTTCTAATCAAAGCCCTTATTTTAACAGCAGACATCCTGCAAGTTTGAGATTTTAGTTTACATTGTAAATCTGCTACTTGCACAATGAGGCTCTGTGTCTGGTTTTCAGAGATCTCAATCTGCGACTACAGGAAATAAATTTTCTTTCAGACCCTTTTACATCATTCATAAGGCACTTAACTTGCAAATTTGAATCCTTCAATTGTCCTTTTCCATCTTCACTTTGTCGAAGATATCTAACAACAACTAGCCAACATCATTTTACCTCTTAATGCACAAATCTCCTTAAAGGTGTCAAAAACACTCCCACCCAGAGCCTTGCCTCACATAAGCATACAATTAGGAGAATCTAATGGTGATATTCAGCATATCTCTTTTGCTAACTCACCCCATGGTCTGTCAGTGCCATCTTGATTATTGTGTCAGTAATGTCTCTCAGTCTAATCAGATCAGAAAACCAACTGTAAAATCCATTTTTTAGATTCTGTTTCTATGAGTTCCCCACTCTTTGTACCAAGCTGTATTAGTCAGTGTTCTCTAGAGAAACAGAAGCAACAGGAGATATCTGTAAATATGAGTCTCATAAATGTGTCTTATGCAACTCTGGGAATGGAAGAGTCTAAAATCCATAGGGCAGACTGTGAAGATGGCAGCTCTGAAGAAGGGTCTGGATGAACTCCATAGCAGCAGCTTGCTGATTGAAGAAGCAGTGTAATGGTCTCTCTTTTTCTTAAATAGACTGTAACTGATAGGATTATCCCCTGGAGGGAGCCCGTGCCTTAGTTGATTGCAGATGTAATCAGCCGCAGATGCAATCAACTGACTGATGATTTAATATGCCATACTTCCTATTTATCAACCAGCCATGAAATATCCTTGCAGTATTGGTCAGGCCAATGCTTGCCTGACCCCACCACTACATATCATCACTTGACCAAGTTGACACCACAACCTAACCATAACAGACTCTTATCAGAAAACATCTTCTTATCTGTTTCCATTATTTTGGGCCCATCCATAGTGATGTCTATTGCATTGGTCTTTCCTCATATTATCATAGTAATATAATTTTATCTGTGTCTTTGGACTTGAGGGGATAATATTTAGTTCCTATTCAAAACCCATGCTGCGTACAACCTCAGATTCTTGACTTTCATGCTGTGTACTGTCTCTGCACATAGGCAACAAATTCCCTACCCAGAAGGCATATAACTAGGTAAAGCCTTCATATGGTTTGCTACCATGATTTCTCTCTTTTGTAAAACTTGAGACTTTTTTTTTTGCTTCTAATCATGTTCTCTGTACTTTCAGAAACATAATTAATCTAGTATTTCTATATGTTTGGTGTATGTGGAATGGTATACCTTCCTGTTTACATTCAAACTGCCACATTTGAAGCCTCTGGATTGCCAACTTCTTTTTTCTGGTGAATTCACAGATATACATTCATTAGCCATCTCCCAGCCATTGCCTACAACTTCCTTCTTTTCTATTGTTTCAGTATGTCTCCATTCCACAGCTGCAGGATATGTTAGTTCCATTGAAAGGGTCTGACCTGAACTTGAACCCAGAAACTGGGAAATAGCAACCCCATCCTCTTATCAGGGCAGGAAATCTCAGTGGCAGAACACCTTCCCCCTAGGTCTTAAAATACCTCATTTGAACAATGCAGCTTTGTTTCTCCTTTCTAAAGGAAATGGGGCTTGTGGAGCTGCCCTCTAGCAACATTGATCCCAGCAATTTGGCCTTCGCAGGAGACCAGCTATGATGGTGAAGCAGTATAAAATAGGAAAACTGCAAGTCCCTGGCTTCCTATTCAGCTCTGAAAGCATTAACAGACAACTGCAATTCCCTTGTTCCTTATCTAACTCCAAAAGAGTTAATACTGAGCTGCAACCTTCCCAGGACAAAAATTTCCCTAAAGCCTGGAAATCTCCCCCAAACCATTGCAACCACCCCAAATCATAAAAGCTTTTAAAATTCTGGGCCCAATGCAAATTCTTAATTAATGAGAGGAAGCATAGGTTCATAAAGATTTTAAACATCTGCCCAAAGACAAATTTTAGTTGTATAACAACAGACCATGAACTCTGCTAGTTATCTCTTTCTAGAACAAAGAAGAGGCCTGGTGCCCCAAGGCCACCATAGGAACCTGTCACCAGTTAAACTTTCCTATAAAGCAAGCTAACCCACTCCACTCAGTGCGTGTCCCTCTGTTGGGCACATCTGTGTTAACCTCTTTAATCTGTACTCTCTCTTTAATAAACTTTACTACTTATCCTATTGGCCCTCTTGTTTGTCTAAATTCTTTTAGCAGCAAGCTTTCTGAACCTGGAATAGAAGCTCAGCTGGCACCATTGCCAGTCGCACCAGTTACAATGGAATCTCTTCCTCTGCTCTTTTAACCCTTCGTGCTGTATAAGTAATAAAGTGTTCATTTGCTGAAAGTTTCTCTTATGTCTGAGCCTGTGTTCCCACAATGCATTGTGTAGCAAATTGTTCCACAATTATGATATAATGTCACCCTAAAGTAAATTGTGATCTTTAGGTTCTGTTGTCAACTTGGCCAGCTGATGTGCCCAGTTGTCTGGTCAAGCAAGCATGGCCTGACCATTGCTGCAAGAATATTTTGTGGCTGGTTGATAAACCAGAAGACTGGTTTATTGAATCACTAGTCAGTTAATTTCAGCTGTGGCTGATTACATTGCTGATCAACTTAAGGCATGACTACCTCCAGGAAGATGATTCAATCAGTTGAAGATTATTAAGGAAGAAGAGAGACATTTTCACTGCTTCCTCAGCCAGCAACCTCTCTTGTGGAGTTTGTCAAGACCTTTTAATGGAGCTGCAAGCTTCACTGACTGCTCTACAGATTTTGAACAGTTCCATTCCCATGATTGTGTGAGATACTTTTATACATCTCAGATTTGTAGATATCTTGTTTTGTTCTGTTTCTTTAGAAAAATCTGATTAATATATAAACCAAACACCAGTGTGTACAGGTTTTTCAGGTGAGTTTCTTCTCTTTCCTACCACCGCCTTGTAACCATTTCCAGTAGCTTTTTTACGTCTCCTTCTAAAGGTCTCTGAGTTACCCCTGAAGAATAGCCTAGTCTAGGATTTCAAGGCTCTATCCTCATGCTTTTCACCCTCATTCTTCATTTAGATTATTTTTATACAAATTTATGAATATTATTTTCAATAATAGTGGAAAGTCAACACAGTTTAGACATGAGATGATATTCCTAATCGAAGCAACATGCACAAATTGTGCATTGAAAAGAATGGTAGTAAATGAAGTCACTAAAAGAAGTTTTTAAAAGCCTTTTGCCGTGGAATCAGATGTATTAGATTGCAATGGCTTTGACCCAAGAGTAGATCTTCACAGGACCTGGAAACATTTATTCAGTTTCAATGTACATCCATTTGAGATTTGTTCAACATGCAAACAACATTAGGAGTTTAAGTGTTGTAATTGCTTCTCAACAACCTTGAACCTGCACTGATTTGGAATTCTTTTAAAGTAAAAACTCCTCAAATTCAGAAAACATATTTCTTATTTAATTAAGAGGTTTTACCGAAAGAATCCATTAATAATACATGAACTATTTAATGAATTTCTGCAATGAGATCACCTTGCTTTTATTTCACCCTCAAGAGCTTAATTTAAAACTGTTGTGGGGCGCATCGAAAGAGACCACATAATTTAAAACTGCAAGCCAATTTGGAGTCTTTATTAGCCGGCCGGCGACTGCCTCAGAGACCTCCAAGAAAGAGGATTCAGAGAGCAGCCCCCAGAGGTTTTCAAGGTGTGCTTATAAAGGCTAAAATCATGCTGTGGTTTTTTCGCAGTTGCTGGCAAGCAAGCGGTTCATAGAAGCAGAAGAATGCCGTTAGCCGTTGCCAAAACCTATCCCATTCCCACAGCTTCTTAGCATTGGCTATTGTTTAACTGTCGGGGACATTCCGCCCCAATGGTGTGGGGACTTTCCCTGCTTGGGCCTGATTGATTGCTCCTGCTTGGGCCTGATTAATTGCTCCTGGCCCTCCACAAAAACAAACTTTATCTTTCTTTGTATTTTAGTATTGATTCATCATTCTATTTCATAGCCAAGACATGTTCCTCCCTAGAAAATAGCCTGAGCATTCCTTCCCTGATCTGCTTAGTCTTGACTCCATATACAAATTGGGTTCAGAGTTGGGGGCAGCATCAAATAGAGATTCTTAATAATGATATAGATGTGGTGGCTACTTTTTCCTCCAAAATGATGAATAACGCTGGACCATATGTGATGACAATGGCACAGATGTGGGAGGTACAGGTGAAGGCCTTGTGAGGAGCATCTACTGATGACAGACTCACCACCGCCCGCAAGATCACAGTGTAGGACACAGAGATACAGAAGATGTCAAAGCCCCCAATCAGAAGGGCTGCCAAGAGCCCGTAGATAGCTTTGACTTTGACCTTACCGCAGGACACCTTGGCCACAGACATGTGGTCACAGTAGGTGTGGGGAATGAAGTTGCCCCGGCAGTAGGGCAGCCACTTGGTGAGGACAGTGAATGTCCTAAACTAAACTAACTAAATAAATACAGCTATATTTTAAAAAATGGGTGAATCTCAGTGTATATTATTTCCTTTTAGATCTAAAAATTTAGGAAAATGAGAATTATAATGAACCTTTGATTAAACACAGAGTGGGGGTTCTTAACCTGGGAACCTTGTTTCCTAAACTGTCTTTTCTGCTGTATTAGGAACTTTTTAAAAAGAGAGGTAACATGGTACAGTAGGTCTGGCTGGGGCCTCATAATATACTACTTTTGCTCATAAATACTTGCATTAAACTTAAACAATAAGTGAACTGATCCATTCTTAATAGAAATCAACTGTTTTTTCCTTTCCAGTTTTCATGAATTTCATTTTTAATTTTTAACAGTTTACTTAAGAAGTATATGATATGAGGTTATGGTTTAGCTTGATTTTTTTCCCCACATTTAGACAATTTTTCCAGTAGTTTATTTTGAGAAATTATTTTCCCAATGTTATGCACTACAGCATAAATCATTATTCTAAAACAGAAATATTCTGTCATTCATCTGTTAATATTTTCCATTTTTTTCTTGTTCTTAACATAAAGTCCAAAATAATGATTTCAACACATTAACTATGACATGTTATTTCCTCCAGAACTCTCTGCAGGCTGTTTACTCTTCCTGAAACAATTTGTGTTTCGTTTCTTATTTCTATGTCATTAACACCACCTTATTCTTCAGTATCAGAATTGTAGACACTATTTTCTTCTGGGAGCTTTCTCTGATATTTGTTATTTACACCTATAACAATAACTTGGACCAATTAATTATACAATTGCGTTTTTCCTTTCTTTGACTTTTCTCTCATCTCATTCCATTACCTTTCCTACTTATCCTAATTTCTTCTTGAGACTTAGGATTTTAGAAGGCCTCTTCCTAACAATCCTATCCTTTCCCCCCATTTCAGAATGAAGTGAATCACACTGGATGCAAGGAAATTGCAACCAAATGCCAACAACTTTATGGTTGGGAGAATAAGGCTTTGGTTCTTCAGCCGAAAAGCCTTGTTGATAATTAGCCCAATTGAGACAGGCTTGCTCACCCTGCCTGAGACAAATGCAAGACTCTTGGGGAGGGGCTAGGCACTGACTGTGTCTGTGACCTCAGCTCTCAGAAGTAAATTCTGTTAAATACAGAATCCTGATGCATACATGTCCGAAAGATTCCTATATGACTGGTGGAATGTTATTCCAAAGAATTTCATATGCTTGAAGTATTAAGAAGTGGAGGACAATTGTATCTCCCAGAAACTTCTTCCTTTCTTTAAACATATTTGTTCTATGTCATAGATACTATGTCTTGTTCAGTGATCAAGCTGTGTTAACCTCCTGTGAATTTTAATTTATCCCCTCCTTCTTCTGCTCCTTCTACCCTTTTTCTCTTCCTCATTTTTCTTCTTGATTTTACTCTCTTATGGCCCTAATATTCCCTGCATTAGCTGCAACCACAAGCTACATTTAGCTATAGCCCAAGGTGCAGTACTTTTTCTTAGGGAATATTCTTTGAAAAAATGCTCTATGCCACATACACACCATCTCCTCCTTCAATGAACCCCAGCACAACTTTGTACCTCCCAAACCCACACACATTTCTCTACATTCTTTGTGTCCTATAGTTAGCTATCTAGGGGTTGAGAGTGTGTGTGGGTGCATGAGGACAACATGGTTTGGATAAAGAAAGCTGTGCTTTGGCCATCTAACATAAAATTAATACATTGGTAGATAGGTGTGCCCACCCAATTATCTAATTTCTGCAAATATTAATTGCTCCAAAAGAATCATAGGGAAATCCCAGAGCAATAGCAATCCTCCTTTATCTTCACTGAGATGTCTTTCACAACTCATCTCAAGTAATTAAGGCTTTAAACTCAAAGCTCTCATCTCTAATCACCCCCAAAAATGTTAATTCATCCTTATGCAGTCATTCACACTTTTCAATTTTTCTTTGAAGCTGCTTTGGAAAAAGCTTTAAGTTTTCCTGAGAAAGAATCCATGAATGGTATTTTTCAGTTTAAGAAAAGGTGAATTTTTCATTCATTGATCTAGCAGACAGAAATCAGGGAGTGAGCTAAGATTTCAGTCGTATTTTTGTCTGAATTTTGCCTGTTCGGAAAGCAAAGCACAGATGTTAGTAAGACCCTTGACATGTGACATGTCGCATTGCTGTCTGCACTGTTCTTGGTTTGTTGTTTGTTCCACTTCATTTATCTCTGCACATCCACGTGCACATCCACGTGTGAAACCAGTCAAAAGTGGTTGACCAAATAGTTCTGGAGATTCTGCAGGAGCAAGATGATTGTCACTTACCTCCTCATTTCCTTCCTCTCCTTCCTTTGGGGGACATTAATAGCCCATATAATTTGAAGAGAAATGCAATTCAAGTAAATTGAAGTTTGAGTGTGAGGTTTTTGTACTTTTTAAGTTGAATCCAGGTCTCCAGCATGGCAGGCAAGAACTCTGCCTGCTGAGCCACTGTGGCCCACCCTTATGTGTCCTTTTGCTCTCCATGTAATCAAACCATTTGGGGTTGATGTAGGCGGTCTTTTTCCATCAACCCTCAGAGCTCTGCCTCACAGCACTTGGCCTCTAGGGCAGGAGAAGGAACTTGGAGAAAAGTAGCTCTGCCATTTTTTTCTAATCCTCTCTTCCCCACTCCTTCCCTCCCCTTACCTTTCTTTCCCTTTTATCCCACCCCACAACTTGAATACCAAGCAGGATTTTCTTCCATCATTATCTACTTCATAATTAGTTTTAAATTTCCCAAAAATTCTGGCCTGCTGTCTAATTCAGTTATGAGTCTTACCCTTCAGGGTTCTGATTTGTCATAATTTCCCATAACTTTTTGAGCTTGTAATGGGAAAAATGAATTGGAAGTTGTTAAGAGCCTTAAATAGACTTTATTTGTTGAATTTTATTCTTCCTGATTTTAAGCTTATGTTCTGGTTTAATTTGTATCGCTGTTCCTGATATCCTAGGCCACTCATCCCACCGTACAGCATAGGCCTGTTAATAGTATAATTAAAATGTAATGTTTTGAGACTCATCCAGTCTTGCTGTTTGTGTAGCTCACATTACTTATCTATAAATTGAGATAATTGCATCCATCCCATAGTTTTTATGTAAGAGTTCAAGGAAATAATATGTTTGATATTTTTGAAGCATTTAGTATCTGACCAATTGTGTATGTTTAATAAATGGCATTTTAGGAAAAGTGATTTATTAGTCTGTTTGATACAGTTTCAGTGAAAATATCTGATGATCAAAGGTTACTAAATCCTAAAAATCATAATTCAAAGATGTAGCAATTTTATGGATGACATACTTATTCTACAATTTTTAGTACATAGGATCACTTTTATAGTGTTACTAGTTTAAAAACTCAGGTTTCTTTCTAAATAGGTGAAAATTATATTGTAAAAGTACATGGTATGATTAATATGCCTTGCAACCACTCAGCCATATGTAGCATTAGATTAAAATACAGCATTCTTATTAGCAGATGTTAAAAATGTAATTTTCATCAACATTTATTTATTACTGCCTTTTATGTTTCTATCCATTTCCTGATCATATTTTATTTATTACTCAAGTTACTTATTGGGTTATACTCTTATTCTTTCTCTCTTTTATGAATTTTTGCTATTTCTGAATGCCATGTTTTATCATTCCCTCCCAGTTTTTTCTTTTCTAGTTTCAGAAATCTAAATAATGTATTACATTCTTTTTGTTCCTGACCACTCATCTTTTTCTCCTTCCACAGTAAAGATAAGTGAAGAAATCATGCCAGATGTCCTTGCTTGTTAAAGTATATAGATTTTTTTCAGATTTCTTCCCCTTTCCTTATAAATATTCTCCTCAAATCACCAGCAAATAGTATCCACTTCTTTTAAAATGATGTTTGATAGTATTTCCAAGGAATGCTTTCCAGATTGTGTTGAAATCTGGTGATTTTATATCCTCTAGTATTTGCGTACACACTGGTTTACTTATGTGAATCTGAATAATAACTTTGGAAGAGAGTTGTTGTTTTTTTGTTGTTACAATATACACTTTTCATACATTATACATATATGAAATAGAGAGAACAATATAACCCCTGGGGTTCAGCGCAGCTATTCTGGAGATGTGCTTCAGGCTTCCTTGAAACACCTGGATCAGTGCCTTCCTCTGTCTTCTGTCTAACATACTATTTCCCATATACTTCTCCACAGTGCCCAGTCCAAAGTGCAGTAATCACTAAGAGTTTTATTCGAAGGTAGATATCCTAACTAGTCCATTCTGTTCGTACACTCTGCAAGGTCTAAAATGTCCAAACTATGTGTGAATAGTATGTGTGCTTCCTTTCTATTTTCTCTTCTAATATGAAATTAGAGGTCTTAGATTAGAAATGTGATCATTTAGTGCATACTGTAGCAAGATATTCACAGACATTTTCTCCTGAAATGACCTCATATTTTTTAAATTTTGCACTTGCTGTCTTCCTCTCTATATCTTTTCTTTATTTTTATTTTTATATGAATTTTGTACCACAGATTTATCTAATATTCAAAATATTTTTCTCTCTAAGAAACAATTTGATCACTCTTTCACGTATCTGCTTGGTCTTCACTCCATAGACAATTGGATTCAAGGTGGGAGGCAGCAACAGGTAGAGGTTGGCAATAAAGATGTGGATATGGTGGGGTACAGTGCGTCCCCCAAAGCGATGAGTAAAGAAGTTGAAGAAGGCTGGGACATAGGTGATGACGATAGCACATATATGCGATGTACAGGTGCTGAAGGCTTTGTGGCGAGCATCTGCAGAGGACAGATTCACCACAGCTCGGATAATCATAGTATAAGACATGGAGATACAGAAAATATCAAATCCTCCAATCAATGCAGCAGCTACGAGACCATAGATAGCATTAATCTTGACATTGCCACAGGATAATTTGGCCACAGACATATGGTCACAGTAGGTATGGTGGATGAGGTTTCCCCTGCAGTAGGGAAGACGCTTGACCAGGAAGGTGAATGGGACCACAAGCAACACACTTCGCATGAAGGTGGCAAGCCCAACTTTGGTAATTACAGTGTTGGTGAGGATGGTGGAATAACGCAGAGGGTAGCAAATGGCCACATAGCGGTCCAGAGCCATGAGCATAAGCACACCTGACTCCATGGCTGTCAGCATGTGAATGAAAAACATCTGCGCAAGGCAGGCATTAAAGTCAATCTCCTTGAGACTGAGCCAAAAGATGCACAACATATTGGGGACAAATGAAGTGCACCCACTAAGGTCTGTAAAGGACAGCAGGACTAGGAAGTAATACATGGGTCGGTGCAGGGCCTCCTCATGGATGATGAGGTAAATAAGCCCACAGTTCCCCACCATGGCAATGATGTACATGAAGCAGAATGGCAGGGAGATCCAGATGTGCACAAGTTCCAGTCCAGGAATCCCATTCAAGATGAAGAATCTTGGCATCAGACTGGAGCTATTGGCCCCATACATCTTTGTCAACTGGAGGGCATATTGTTTGCAGAACCGTAAAAGTGTGCTATACAAGAAGAGAACAGCATGTGAGTGAAAAATACCTGCACAAGGCTGGCACTAAGGTCAAGCTCCTTGACACTGGGCCAAGGTAGTTTGGCTCAGACAGAAAAGAAGAACAACTATTTTGCACAATATAAATCAGGATGTGAAAGAACAAATCATCCTTTTGTACCCAGACTATGTTCTTTGATTCTATTGAGTGTTCCTGGACCTGGTATTGAATCAATAGAATGAAAACAGTGGCAAAGCCCTGGACTGGCTTGGTTTTATATTGTATACTCTGTCTACTTGTACCCTCTCATATTCCCTGACTAGTTACTAATGTTTACTTTCCTCTCTTAACCAGTCTCCATATTATGCACCTTGCTTAATAATGCTGATTCTCTCCCCTCTCCACACAATTTCCCTTCCTCCAAAAGTCCTTTCCTATATGTCTACTCGGTTATGTTCAATTAGATATGTGAATGCCTAATGTTTATGCAGATGTATTATGGCACTCAGTCTGATATATCTACAAGCCTATATCTGGCATGTCTGGATTTACAAAGCAGAAATATCAAGGACAGAAATCTGACAGTACAGACAGTTATATGATGTTACAACTTATAAAACATGGCCACATACATTTTACATTGTAACTCTAAGTTTAATTGCTGTTTTATATGAACAATTTTTTAATATTTAACTTCAACCAATGACATTTTAAGCTCTAGTTAATTCTCATCATTTCTACTGTAGTCTTCAAATTGGTATGCAAATAAGTATGGAATCTTTAATTATCATTTTTTTTCTTTTTGCCCCAAGAATTTAAAAAATTGTATTGTGAAGGTGGAATCTTTATTGATTTATTCATTTCGGTTTTGACAGCAGTTATCTTTCTACTTATTTTCTATGTTTTGTGTTATGGTTCTGTCCTGAAATCTTTCCTGATTGTAAATGTAAGAACTACAGGTTGATGTTTTTTTTAGAATGTTATTATTTATCTTATATTTTTAAAGATTCCTGCTTCCATTATTTTTTGTTTTTTATTATCAAGTTGTTTTCTCATAGTATTGCATATTTTATTACATTTCCACAAATTATTTTACATTATTTTTGTTATATTTTAATCTCCCCCATATAATAATCTCTTCTGAAGTCCTAATTTTGATTATTTTATTTTCTCTTTTTGTGTTCAGAGTAAGCTTGTGGACTTTCCTTAGATTTTTTTTAAACCATTTCTTTTAACCAGGGGAAGACTGTCCAAATGAAGTCATAAAACCAATCTCAATATGTAAAAATGATAAATCAAATATTTCTAAATGAAGCACAAAAGTTCTGAAAAGAACCAATACTGGCTCTGTTTGATAGCAAAGAAATATGAAAAATTTTGGTTAATATTTCAGTTTGACTGATTTGCCTATTTCCCCTATCAGAAATTGCTTTAAGAATCATCAATTCTTATTTTTTCCCAGTTTATAATTACTTATATCAGTTTTATTGATATAATTTTCTTTCTCCTCTCTATGAATTTTTCATTGTTGTTTTGTAGAATATCCTGAGCTAAATATTTAATTTGTTTTATTTCTTCTGAAAAACATGGATGTAATTGTAATTTATTTTATCTCTGAAAATAACATGCGATGCTGCATATCCAACCTTGATCTTCTTCTTCTTCTTTTTTTTTTAATTTTTATGGCTTTTTATGGCAGTTTTCTTTCTTCATTTCCACTCCCTCCCCCCCTCCTTTCTTCCCTCCCTCACTCCTTCTCTTTTTTCCTTCCTTCTTACTCTTCTTCCATCCTTCCTTTTGTAATTCTTTACGATGATGCATTAACCAAATGAGATAAGCTTACCAGGTTCTGAAAGCACAGAACTGTATGTAGTTTGGGATGGCCAACCTCTCTGGTGCTCTAAGACATGGCACTGCTTCTGCAACCCCTGTTCTCTTTGACCAGATACCACAGGAGTAACCACAGTGAGTAGAAAAGAAAAAACCAATAGGGACATAAGATGCTTTACCATTAGTTTAAATAAAATGATGTTTCAGCACAACCTGGAACAGAATATGCAAAATATCTATTACCATTACAATTATTATGGTTGTTTCGATGGATAAAATAAACGTAGTAGAATCATGTCTAGTCATCCCAAAAAACCTCCATTGTCCTTCCATGCCACATAGAGCAAAAGCCAAAGGCTTTATGTACGTTTAAAATTCTTACACAATTAGGGCCCTAAATCTCTGAGTCTCCCACTCCATCCAAATGTACTGGGGGTTTCTCAAACTCAACAGACATGTGTTTAATTCAGGGCTTTTGTACTTGCAATTTTCAATGCCTGTTATGTTTATCCCCAGATATTAACATAATACATACCTTCAACAGTTTCAGGTCTCCATTGTGTATCTTTCCAAAAGTGAGTCTTTTTCTTAGATTCTGATTTAAAATTGTGCTTCCTTGCAAATCTTGGCATTACACATCTCCATTTTCAGCTTTTATTTTCTCTATGGCATGATTGTTGTCTGTTATCCCTTACTAGAATATAAAACATACATGGTGTGTGGTATTTTTTCTATTTTCTTCACTTAATATATTTTGCACTTAAAATAGTGACTGCCTCATGAAAAACAGGTGTGTAATGAATGAATTCATAATAAATGAATGAACAAATTTCAAAGCCCCCTTTTCAGTGATCCTTCTGTTTGGAACATAAATATCTTCACAGATTAGTGTGCATATTGAAAAATAAGAGTGTTCCTAGAGGAAGGCAAACATGATTTCTGGATTTCTTAAATATTTTTTAAATGAAATTAGTGATACTTGGTATTGGGAAACATACAGGGAATAGAAACTAGTAATTGCTTTGTGTCTGATTCATCACACTTATTTTACATGTCCTGGGGCATGCACATAATGCAAAGAAAAAGTTACACGAAAGTATATTTGGGTTCAGATAATGTTCGTTATTTGTACTGATAGAACTCCCCAGTCAGACAATGAGATTGCTGTCATAAGATATATTAGCAAAGGGAGAATGGTATGTGTCATGAATATTGTCAGGAAGTTAGGCTATATGATTATGGGGACACTTGCACTAATCATTTTGATAGGTAGAGCGGTCTTATCTCTTCCTAAGGATGTCTCCTCCATCAATGAAGATTAGAGAAGTTTTTCTATTATTATACACATTTGCTTGCCTGTAAAACATTATTTCTTTGGTTTTTGTTGTCACATTAGCATCATGGAATCTTCTTTTTCTCTGCCTTCTTTTTTCCCCACTTCTCCATCTCCTTTTCTTTGCTCAAGGCATTTTGTAAATATCTACAATTTCTGGAGTCTAAGAAATAAGATAATTCAAAGCCTTACTAATTCAACCAGCCTCTAACTTGAATCCCTTCTACTTAGTAGCAGAATTTTCTGTACATCTTATAATGTGTGTTTTTTTTTATAATCAAGAAAACTCACCCTGATGCCTGATATTTTGAAATTCTTCTTCATAGATTTTATTACCCAGAAAAAACTGCACTGCATTTGTTAGGAACCCTGAATAAACAACATATATTGGCTTCTCTTGGGATTTTCCAAAGAAAATGACAAAATTAGTTTCAGGTATCACAGATAGAGGTCTCCTAGGCCTCTCATGGGAGAAGAAGTAAATTTAGCCTGGGGCCACTAGAATAATTAGAATATATTTGAACAGGAGGGGAAAATCCCTCAAAACTAAACTTCAAATATTAACAACTTCTCTCTGATGGAATTGTGACCATGGGGCTGGTGTCCATTGAATTAAAAACATGGAATGACATTTCATTTCCCAGGTGTCTTCAATTCCAGCTTCATAACAGTATGAAAATTTACCCCCATGTATGTGTTCTCACATTTTCGCAAAAAAATATTAGAAGTGGACAGCTTCTGAATCTTCTATGCTAAGGACTCATTAAACTATATTTTTTGCAATAAAGTGGCATTGCATATTTATTTGAAATACTGCATTGTTAAATGCATTATTTCTGCACTCCTGCTCCCTTCTACCTCAGCAGAAATCCAGTATGTTGTAAGTGAAGTTATAAGTCCATTTAGTAGATGCCAATTAAATTTAAAGAAATGATGAACTGAAATTCCTCCAACAATGAAAAGATTTCTGAGAAAGAAGGAGGGAACACCGCAACCACAATTTAATATCTTCCCTACCTTGTAGAGTACAGGCTATGGGATGGTGAAAACAGGGTCAATACGGTGTAGTGGTATATCTCTTTTTTTTTTTTTTTTTTTAGAGCAGAAAGTTATAGTGAGGGGAAATCCAGAAAACCTAGATTTTATCTTGCATTGAAATTATCCACTCTCCAAAGCACACAAAACTAATGAAAACCAGACCTACACACCAAGGTTTCTGCTCAGAATAAAAGACTCCAATAATTAAGGATCTGAATCATTATTCATTCCAGAGCAGGCAGCTACAAAGAATTAAAATCAGGGAAGGCATGCCTTCTGTTGAAACATGCTGAATTGCAATATTAATAGCATCAGGTGAAATAAGGTTTAAATAAAATAAATAGTAAGCTAGCAAGTGGCAGACATGGTCTAAGTTGCAGTTTCTGCTAGGAAGTTTCTCAAGTTAGGAAAATTTATACGTCAGTCTACTTGCCCTTTTGCTTGGTTGTTTGTTTTCTAATTAAAAAGCAAACATGCCTGTCCATAAACATTATACATATCACATAGTATATTACATGCTTATGATGAAGTATAAATAATTCATAGGTGTTAAAGTTTAAAACAAAGTCTGTTTATTCATACCAGATTCATAATAAATGCATTTGGGGAAAAGGTATGACAAAACGTGACATTCTATCTAGGAAAGCCATGATTCCTCTGTTTATGGCAGGTAATGGACAATACAGTCAATTAATGAGGGAATTAGAAAGTTCTCTGTTTTTCCCATTTTATGAATGTCAACAGTTTCAATATCAGCTAAATGGCATAAAATGAGTGTGATGACTTGGAATTTTTTTTTATATTGCTTTTTTTGAGAAAACTTCTTTGAGTCAAGTTTGGCCTAACCTACTGATGATTACCCTTGTCTGAGATATGTCAAGTACTAAGAGATTAAGTTAAAATTAAGTTAATTTGTTAACAAAAATTCTTTAGTTAAGTTTACAAATTAACATTAAGTTGATTTGGAAAAGATATGCCCTTAAAAACAGAAATATGAGAAATAGAAGAAAAATAGCTGTGATGATTTGAGAATAAAAAAACACCTTCATATTACTCTGATAAGAATCCTATTTATAAAATAAAAACAATTTGCTAAAATATTTTTACACACAATTGAAAGAAAAATACAATTATAAGAAGAGATATTAAATATTAAATTTAATTTCTATCTTGGTAATAACAAATACAGGTAGCCTTTTTAAAACCTGTCTTTTATTGA